>NC_143160.1:25290546-25592411 GCF_041381405.1 Jatropha curcas | reverse complement strand
TTATACATCTCTAAAAGTCTCAATAATATTTTATTACATGATATACTTTACTTAAGATTTTTTTTTTTGAAAATACACTTTACTTTAAAAGTTAAAAAGCTAAAAAGTAAAATGGTAAAAAAAAAAAAAGAGAAATATTTAGGCTAAACTTATATTGTTTTTAACTCTCTTTTTTTCCCTTTTAAATTGTTTACTAAGTTCAAAATTACATTCTTTTGAAGCATTTTTCAAAATTTTCTGATGACTTATTTAATTAATAATATTTAGACAAAATAAAGTGATAATTTATGTGATTATTTTGTAAAATTAATTACTTTATTCTTATGAGTATGAGCATTTTAAAATTTATTTAAAATAAAATTTACCAATATTTTTTAAATTCATACTAATATTTTCGAAAGATAGATGTAACATTATAACCGATTTTTTTAAAAAAAATAAAAATATATCACTGAAAACAGTGATCGGAACCGCAACGGAACCCGCCGAAATCAGAACTGAACCAAAATCGACAGTTCAAAGGCTGATTCAAATTCAAACATTTTAAAAATTTTGAACTAGTCATGCTTACTTTTAATTCTATTTTTAGTTATCTCCTCTATTGGGTTTTGCTATTTGAGTTTTATTCTTGATCTTTCAATTTGTTGTCTTAAATTAGAGCTATTCCTTTTATCAAATGTAATGTTTATTAACACGATACTATATAGCACAGCTTGAGCTTGCTCAAATAGGGGTAAAATAGTAATTTCAATTTTTTAATATTTCAATAAAAAATTAATTAGTTAATTGGACGATTTTATACTCCATTAATTTTCTCTTGATAGATGAAAGAATTAATGGTATTTAAAAATTCAATGTATTATTAATATTCAATGCATTTTAATTTATACAACTTTTTCTCTCTCTTCTACAACCATCCCTCTATTATCATATATAATAATTTATTGCATCTATAAATTTATGTCTCTAATCTATAAATAATTTTTTTAAAAAAAAAACTTTTTTTTTTCTATCATCTTCATTAACAAGCAGTCCCTTAACTATTCAAAGTGGTTGTCCATGAAGAAGAGGTGACCTGAATTGGTCACTGCTCCTCGTCCCTTTTATTTTATTTTTCACTGCTGCCGCCAGATTGATTGCATTGAGTAACATAAAAAAATAAGTTTTCTTTTTTTTTTTTTAAGATTATTTTATTTAAGTTGTTTTGTTAACTGTTGTTTTTTTTTTTTTTAATAGTTATTAAGAAGGTTATTAAAATACAGCTACAAAACAAATTACAAACAAGTTTTGATTGATTGACAAGCTTTTTACTCATGAATGGTTATAAGTTCCATCATCTGTGCCTATATAATTTTTTATTTCAAAAGGCTTATAATTTATCTTTAAAATAGAAATCTCAAATTATAAGAAAATAATCAAAAACTTTCTTGCAAAATTTCTCTTAATTCATAGAAATAATTTCTTCAAATTCTAGAAACTTTTTTTATAAACTTAATAAGATATGGTTGCTCTTTATAATTTGAATAATATTTAATATTTTGTAATCATACATACCTTAATTTTACAAAATAAATTTGTCCATTTACCACTTAGAACTTATACATGAGCAGTATAAAACATATGTGTATGTGATAATTATCCATATGACTTATGTCACGACCCGAAATCGTGGGTCTGACCGGCACTAGGGTCCAGTTAAACTTAAAGTTTTTGAGACCCATAGTAAGTCTAGATCAAACATTCATACATGTCAAACGAACTTCTAGGAATAGTAAGCCCATATTATTTTTTATATATCAAATAATCACACATTCTTGACACAATCTAAAACACCTCGAATAAAATATAGTTCGGGCCTATTTATAATACACCTCATTTATAATATGGGGCTGTTGGTTCATATATGTCTTAGATAAATAATTAGGATGTTCATAGATTAGCATACTTATTTTAATACAAGATTAGATATACATAAATCCTACAACGGCGGAGTCAATAAAAATTAAAAACAATAAAAGTCTTCATAAAATTACATGTTTTAAGTAATTACTGAAATTAGAGATTTACTTCTACAGCCCTGCAGAGAAGAATGCGGAGCTTTAGCCGAATAATAAATAATGCATAATAAATAATCCATAATGCATACACATGGATTAGACCGGTAGGCCAGGTATAGGGGATCGGTTCCCTAGTGCACAAGTATGAGAGGGCGGGCCATGTGAGAGGACGGCTGGTCAGGGGTTTCGGTAACGCTAGCAACTAATTTCCACTTGTTTGATTACTTGAAGGTGTAATTATTCGTAGATGAAGATGTTGTGCCATATGCTTGACTAATTGTGTGTTCATTTTAGTACTTTAGGAGCATTTCGTGTGAATGCTTGTGTTATGCAATAGCTACTATTCATTGTTAAACTCACATTACTTTCGTTTAATTTTTCCAGGAAGTAGATTCCTCTTCGTCCCAGTTAAAGCTCTGTTTTCCTTCACTACATAGCTAGAAAAAAAATTTCCTAGTTTCAGCAATTATTTTGCTATATAGCTAAATGTACAAGATATTGTTTATATCTATCTGCTAGTGTACTCCGCAGTTGTAGGATTGTATCCGATAAACATAGATGGATGTCTAGTTATTTATTTATGAGAATATACGAACCAATTAGTCCATATTATGAATTATTCGTATTATAATTGGACCCGAGCTATAAAATGTTTAAGTTGCTAGATTTGGGACAAAGTATTATATAATTATGTGATTTATTATGTATAGCAATATGGGCTGATAATTTGAAACTCAAATGGATATAGTTGAATTTTGTAGTTTAGGCATACTACGGGCCTCGGGGACCTTAGACTTACTTGGGCCCTAGTACCGGTCTAGCCCATATAAACGGGTCGTGACAAATATATACGTGGTGTATATATAAACATAATACTCTAGTATTTTTATAATTAAAATATCATTTTTAAATCATTTTATATGAATTGATTAAAATAATAAAATAATAAATAATTATATTTTTTTATAAATATAAAAAAATAATTCCCATTGTGGAGAGAGTAAAACATTTTCTGGACATTGACAGATCTTATAAATCTATATTTTTTTAAAATATTAATCATTATAGTCACTACCACCGGTCACCATTTACTACCTTCCACCATCACCGGCTACCACCGCTGGCGGCTTTCATAATTTACATGTTTTTTGCATTCTTCTCATATTTAACAATAAAATTTTTAAATTTCTATTTTTATTAATATTTTTTTATGATTTTATGAGATAAAAACTTTAATATTTTAAACTAATTTTTAATATTACAACCAAACAAAGTAAAATAAATCATTTGGAAAATATTTTTAAGAAAAGTATTTTCTGTAGAAAATATTTTTCAGCAAAATATATATATATATATATATATATATATATATATATATATATATATATATTTTTTTTTTTTTTTTTTTTTTTTTTGAATGCAACAAAAGAGTATACATACATAATGCATGAGGATTTCAACTTGCCTTAAGTATAAAATGGCAAAAACTACTATATTATGAACCTCACTTAATAAGGCCATAACATAGTAATACTAAGATTTGGCATATAGATGCTAAACCAAGTTTTATACATCATAGCTAATTATATGAAGAGTTGCTATCCCATATATCGACCCAAATTAGTATTTAAACACTTAGCGTGCCTATTTAAATAAAATAGATGGTAAAAAATTATGGAGGAAAATTAAAATTTGACTATAAAAATTTAAAATATTTATAGTCAAAAAATGAGCATTTGGGCACTTTTAGATACGTATTGTGTCCTGTTTCTTAAATACAAATTAATTGTACTATTTGATATCCAACTCCGTAGAGAAATTGATAAGCCTTAATGTTTTTGAGAGGAAAATTTTATATTGAAAGAGTAGTTTAAAATATTCTTCCATTTAATTTTTTTTAAGTATTAAAGGAAGAAGATTCAAATTAGATTTATTGCAAATCGTAATACAGTTACCACTAGATTATATCTTAATGTATAATAATTTGGTTTTAATGAAGACGAATTTAGAATCCCTTTAATATTGTAACTTATTGTAACTTAGGAGACAGTTTGCTTTGTTTTATTTGGAAAGATTTTAATTCAACCACAACTAACAAAATTTTAAAAATTTAAATTATTTCAAATAATAACAAAAAATAGTACCTAGTTTTTTTTATTTGAAAAATATTATCCATTTTTAATTAGTGATCGATTAACATATTTGTTCTAGTTAAAAAAAAAAAAATCGAACTTATCTTCAGCTTGAAATAGTTGTGAAACAAGAAAAAAAGTAAGTAAAGGGGCAAAAATTTTTTTTTTTAAATTTAAAAAGAGCGATATGAAAAAAATCAATATTTTATAGGTAAAATTTTTTTTTATTTTATGTTTTATAAGATAAATTTCAAAAAGAAATTTAAAATTAAGGGATGACCGTTGCCGTCGGCCACCTCTAAACTCTAAACTCAATAATGAGTAAAAAGTACATTATGATAAAGTTTATGAGATTATTATTTTTTTAATTCATTTTTACAAGTACAAGAACCGAATTATTCCAGTAAAAAAAAAAAAAAAAAAAAAGAACCGAATTATTGATTGGATGAAATTTTATGGACTAGATAGTAATTTAGCCAAGCAGAAAAACAATGGGTTCCCCTCCAAAATACTTCATTGGCGGTTCCCGCAATCAAATTTGGGGAGATGGGAGTAAGAGGGTGGATTGATGGAGACGAGAGCGGGAGAGAGATGCTGCGTAGGGTTCTGACAGAGACACCATACTTGCACCTTTCTTCTTTTGACAAAGTTCCTTTACGGGTGGGTAATGTGGTGGAGCTAATAGGCCCTTCTCCTTGTGCCAAAACCCACTTACTCATGCAGGCTGCAATTGATTGCATTCTTCCAAAAGACTACGGAGGATGTGGGCGTTTAGTTTTGTTTATTGACTTGGATTGTCGTTTTGATATATTACGACTATCCCAAATGCTCAAAAATCGAATTATCCAAGTAACTCGTAAGCCTCTATTCCTTCTCTTTTCTTTTGTTTTTATATAAATTATAAAAAAAGTTTCACTTTCTGCAAATTTATTGCAGCAAATGTTACTTATGACGAGAAGTTATTTGAGGCATGTATGAGACGATTCCTCTATATTCGCTGTTATGATACTCTTGAATTTCTTGCCGCTCTCAAGGTGAGTTATGGATTGGTTTCATCAATGGAGCTCTTCATTTGTTCTTTATGAGGAGGGAGAATTGGAGCAATTGATTAGGGTTTTGTATCTGTTGTGTGCTGGTTCAATTCAATAATATTGAGTTGTATCATTGTTTGCTGTGTGCTTTTGTTATTTGCTAGAGAAATTCATTGTTGTTTTGCTAGTCCGCTGACTTCTTCTTCCCCATGGCCTCAACAATATTTAACTTGGAAGTTGGACCATTACCTCTCTAATTTGATCAATGATTTGAAAGAGTTGCAATTTTTTTTTCATTTATATTGAAAGTGCATTATTTTTGGGTTTTGTTTGTTGGAATTGCTACTAGCTTTGGTTTAGAAAAACTCCCTTCTCTGTGCTTAAAGTTCAGGACCTCTATCAAAATTAGCTAGACTTCCCTGTTAGCACGCCTGCAAGGCTGCAACCCTTCCTGGCTATTGAAATTGAATGCCGGTTCATCTCTGAGAAGCTGTTTCTCTTATATCCTATTCAGTCTGATTAAAGGTGTACTTGAAAAGAAAACCACATGGGACGGTAACTGCTGTGTCACTGTCAACTGACACCAGCTCATCAAGTAGATCTCCTGAACTGGGAATTCATCTTTTTATTCTTCTTCATATGACCTGTGAAGCTTCTCACTACAGTGGTTAGTAGTTAGAGTCTGTGTTGAAATTTGTCCTGTTACCTAAAAAGTTATCTAAGTTCTAAAGGTATCAGAAAGTTTCTTTTCCAGTGTTTTTGGAATCTTCATGATCCAACATGGCAATGTGTAAATAGCACCTCAAAAAGCTTGACAGCTTTTGGTAAAAAAAAAAAAAAATACTCATTAAACTAAGCTAGAGAATGTTTTGAAAAATCATGAACTGGATAATCATATGCCATATACAGAATTTGTCAATGAGTAGACTAGGATCTGTACCAGATAGATTTCTTTTTATGCAAATCATATCTAATCTCACTGTACTTAGGCTCCTGAACATCAGTTCACTTGAGGCTTTTCTGTTCAAATAATAAGTGGCAAATATAAATGGGTTTACCATCTGGGGCTTCTAAGTTTTGAGTTGGCTACTTCATGACACGAGTTACACTGGACACAAGTGATTTTGCTGAACACTAGACCTTTCTAAGTTGTACTTTGTGAATACCACCTTTCCCGCTTGAGTTTTAATTCAGTTGGTCTAGCCACACACTTAAGCTGGGTTCAGTTTGAAATTAAGAAAGCCTTCTTCAATGGGCTCAAATTGGTGATTTTTCTGATTGGATTGTGTGCTCTTATTCTATCAATCTAGTTCAATGCTTATTTTGTGTTTTTAGAGAAACCTTTTTCCTGATTGAAAATTTTCAATTTCTGGTGACTAATTTCTGTTAGATATTTGTAATTAGTCATATCCACAGATCCATCTATGTGCAGTATGAGTGTGTTAAACGTGTATAATAAAGTGAATATGTTATTTGTTTAGAAATAGAAAATAATGAATCTACAAGCTCACAAAATCATAAGCAGAACTTCATTATGATTGATTTTGAGCTTGAATAAATTATACAAGATGAACCTCATAGTTGGAAGTAGGTTGAAGCTTTTTGTTTGACCCCCTACCCATAGTTATTAAAGGCACGCCTCAGGCATGCCTTACTTAAGGCTCAAGGGCTTGTGCCTCAACTGTCCTGAGGCGGGTGACTTCACTCAGGCTATTGCCTTTGGGTAGAGGCGTGTGCCTTTTTGCACATTTTTGCGTCTAAGGCTGGAGAAAGGCGCGCCCTTCTATTTTTTGTATTCCAGAACAAGTCAGCTAGGGTTTTTTTTCAATCTAAAGCTATCTAGCCAACATCAGCTTACACAAAATAAATAAATAAATATAAAAGAAATAAAATGCAACACAAAAACCGGTGATGTGCTTTGTGATCCAACCTCCACTCCTTCATCTAGCACTCACCTCTTGCAATCTAGTCTTTAGCCCCATTCCATCCAGATATAACTCTTTCAATTTTCTTCCTATATTTGCTTTCTATTTCTTTTCTTTTTTTCATTTCTTTTATTATACTCTTTTTTGTCTCAACTTTAATGTATTAAAATATAACTTGTCATGTTGCCATTTTTTTCTGATTTATGTGTGTTTCTTTCCATGTTTTCTACTTTTTTCTTTTTTTTTTTTTGATTGATATCTTAAAATATATTTTTCAGATTTATGTATTTCATTCTTTTATTTTTTTTCTTCTGCGCCTCACTTCACTCAGGCGCGCGCCTTCACCTGGAGGCTAGCGCCTAGGCTCCAGCAGCCCTTTGCGCCTTAATGCGCCTTGCGCCTTTAATTACTATGCCCCTACCTAATGTCCATGCTAAAAGTCTTGATCATTGGTACAAACTGGCTAGTTTGACTTTTCTGTAATAATTTTGATAGCCAACTTTGCAATTGAGGTAACAAGAATCAAATTAATGCAGACAAAATATCTTGCAAATGCTTATTCTTTTTATGCCCTCTCAAATTACAGTATTATGTTTTGTTTACATTTTACAATTGATTTCTTTTTAGATGTTATTTATATCTGACATGGTTTTTGGACTTTTATCTCTTACTATATTGGTTTATAGACATTGCATTACAAACTTCAAAAGGAAAAGGAGGCTCAAGGAATTAGTTTTAGTCTCATGATGATTGACAGGTGTGCCCTTTGAATAATGAATATCATGTATTCATCATTCTTCCTGTCTTTTGTCTATTTGTTGCCTTTTCTCTTATTGTTGTTTTGACTCAATATGCTCATTTTCTTCACTCTTTGTTTTCTTTCATGTACTCTGGTAATGGTTGATACTGTCATTATATGATGCAAACACACGTTTATTTTGCTTGGATGTCCATGTGTGCACCATGTTTCTTTAAGTACATGGGCTACTTAAAAACTCTTTTTTTTTTGTTAACTTTGAATTTATGACAAATCATATGTATAGAAATTGAAGGTAGAATTCTCATCATAGTTGTTTAGTCTTGACTCTTGAGTGATAGTTTGTTGATGGTTTTACTGTTTGCGCATGCATGTGAGTAAATAGAATAAACTATGAATATGTCAAGTTCAAATGAAACACAAGAAAAGTACTTTTTGGGGATAGAACTTCTGCTATTCCAATAATCAATGGATGTTCACAGTTCAGAGTGGTGCCTGTGCTTGAAACATCCAATGTTTGCCGGTGGGAATACTTATGTACAAAATGTCGTCACTTTACGAATAACTTGTTTTAGAAACAGCTTACACTTTCCTATCATATAAACAGTTTAGAACTGATATGATGTAGTTTTCCATTTTCCCCCCTTTTGTTCTCTTCAGTATTGGAGCTTTCCATTGGGTAGATCGAGCTTCAACATCGTTCCCCCTTGGGGGTGATAACAGGTGATATATTGTTTATTTGTAAATAAAAATGTCTATCATTCAATTCTGCAGTTTTCTCAAATTCTAAGGAACAAATCAAATTAATCCTCAAATTGGTTGAACAACAGTAGCTCCTGAAGTCTCAAAATGAAGTTCTAATTACACAATTTTTAATATTTAAATCAAGTCTTCGTGTTTGTTTGTTGTTTATTTATTTATTTATTTATTTTTTTGATAGTTTCTGTGAAATTAGCAAATTTGGAGCCACTAGATGTCCTAAACTTAACACTTTAAAGTTATGTTAATTAATATCAATAAAAATTTTTTTATCTATAATCTAAATTTCCTATTCATCTCCCTGTTGGCTCTGTCTGTACCATCTCAATATTATTTAGGTTGTGAACTATTGGTATTTAACACCAGCACTAAAGCTGCTGATGATTTTGTGTGGATTTGACATTTTTATACCTTTTCAATGTCTTTTACTTGTTTCTTTTGGTGTAATATCTACAGCTACCCTGTGATTCATGATTCACTTTCACGTTCAGTCAATGTAATAAAGTCATATTATGTTTGACATGTAGGAAAGGTCTCTCTCTCCAAAATGTGTCAATAACTATAGTTCAGGAGATTAAAAAGCTTTTGTTGCTACATCCTATGCTTGTTATAGCTTCGAAAGCAGCCATTCTCGGCAATACATGTGCATCAAATGAGGTGAAATGGTGAGTTTCTGAGAAAAGGTTGTTGCGCTTCACAGTTCCATTCTGTTTTAAGACAGGGAGAGCATCACTCATTTTTTTCGTTTGTGGACAAAATGTATCTGCTACTATTATCAACTTGAGTACATTAATTTCTGTGGACTGGCAAGCACAACTCATGATACCAAAATTTATTTTTTTCCCTTGCTCATCTCTTCCTTGGTTTGACAATCTTTTTTTCAGTTTATGATGCAATGTCCAAGTACTTCATACCACACTTGTCAGTCATTATCAGATAATATCTGATTGTCAATTTTTGCATGCATATAGTCATGTTTGATTCCTTTTCCAAATTACAAACTATGAGTACGAGCACAACTTATGATACCAAACCTTTTCCCCCTCGCTCGTCTCTTCCTTTGTTTGACAATCTTTGTTCAGTTTAGGACCCGTAGTCCAATGTATTGTGTGTAAAATAATTGTTAGAAAGTCATTATCAGAAAATATCTGATTGTTAGATTCTGCATGCCTATTGTCATATCCGATTCCTTGTCCAGAATACATACCATGTGCAGTCTTTGAATGGCATGTTTTAGGTTTATTCAATTTCAAATAAAAATTCAGGAGTTATCTTAGTTCATTTGGCAATTTGCATTATAAAGTAGTGTTTTAGTATTCTGTTCAGTGTTGCTTATGTAATTTAATTTGTTGATGCACGATAATATTATTGGGAAAGGAATCGGAAAAGGCCATGGTCACTGGATTCAGCTGTTTCAAGTGTAACAAATAACACACAACAACTTCTGTATCGTGAGTATATGCCTTCTATTTGGCAGGTAATATGCCTTGATTATTTTCGTGTTCAGAATTGTTTTATGCTGTTTTTTATTGAGAAATTAAGCTGTGTTCTCTTCTTCTGATAAACTTTTTGTTTTCATCTGTTCAATGGTCTGTTTGTTAGAAGTTTTACTGACTGTTATTATAATGCATAATTGTCATTAAAAATGAAAACAACTCCTTGGTTAAAAGTAATCATTAATCTATCTGGAGTCAATGGTGGGAGAATAACTGTGAGAAAAAAAATCTTATAAAACAGGAAACAGCAAGTTCATTTCTCTGGCTAGAAGTTTTTTTTGAAGAAGATACTCTTTCCTAAAACTTATAGGACTGTCATTTATTGCAATATATGGTCACCCTAGTAGAAGGGATCCATACGCTTAACCTTCATGTATTTCATATAGTGCAATTTGTTTTGTATGATTTGACAAGCGACTGTTGGATTTAAAGATTGAGGCATGGCCGGTTCATTGAACCGCCGGTTCAAAATTTTTAAGATGTTGAACCTGAACCGGCCCTTGAACCGACGGTTCTGGTCCAGTTACGGTTCCGGCTGGTTTCGATCATGTTTTTCGGCGATACGTGTATTTTTTTTAAATAATAATTTGGTTCTAAGATTATATATTTCTTTCAAAAAAATTAATATGAGTTTAAAAAATATTGGTGAATTTTATTTTAAATAACTTTTAGAATGCTCATATTCACATATAAGAAATGAAATTAATTAATTTTATAAAATAATCAAATAAATTATCATTTTATTTTGTCTAAATGTTATTAATTAAATAAATTGTTAGAAAAATGCTTCAAACAATGTAATTTTGAACTAAGTAAACAATTTAAAGGAAAAAAAAAATGTTAAACTCCCATTTGTATCAAACAATATAATCTTAGCCTAAATATTTCACTTTTTTTTACCATTTTATTTTTTTGATTTTTAACCTTTAAGTAAAGTGTATTTCAAAAAAAAAAAAAAAAAAAAAAAATCTTCGATGTATCATGTAATAAAAGATTATTTAGATTTTTAGAAGTGTATAATATGCTAAGTGATTATAATTTTAAAATTAAAAACAAAAAATTTTCGGTTCGTACCGGTCCGGAATTGGGTTCAGATTTTAACATTCATATGAGCCTTAACTGGCTCTTGAATCGCCGTTTCCGGTTCAAAATTCTGAAACGACGGTTCCGGTTCAAATTGAACCGGTGGCCATGCCTATCTTGTATATACTGAAATTCAACTTGATAACATATTGATAAATTGAATCATCTATAAAGGGGTAAAACTTTTGAATAGAATCTGGATTATAAATTTTTTTAAAAAAAAAAAATTCTAAATCCTATTAGCCAACTAATTTTTCTTTACCATTATTGTGCATTTTATTCTTGAATTCTTTTTCTATAAATCATATATTTTTTTGAGCAATATGTGGTAACACTTTTTTCATAAGTAGAATTATAGTTTTTCTATGGCCTTTCTTTTTTTTTTTTTTTTTTTTTTTTTTTTTTTTTTAATTTTACTTTCTATTAACTAGTGACCACTCACTATGAAATTAAATTAAATATAGACGCGGAATTCTAGTGATGCGGTGGTATGAAAATTTTAAAAAATATATTACAAACCAAACATCTTTGTTATTATATCATATTAATAACACTTTTGTTCTATTATACTGAATTACTTTTGATTTATATTTTCACCATCAAACTACATCTTAGATATGTGAAAATCAATCATATTTAATTACTTCATATATAAATAAAAGCATTTATTCAAAAATTATATAGATCGGGTGCAACAGCACTAACAAAAGAGCTACTATCAAATAAAATGTCAGTTTAAAATAGTTATCTAGATGAAAAAGTATAGGCATGCCTGTGATCAATTTGAAATTTGATATGCATGATATACATTAATAATAGATTATTAAATCCAATTGTTCACTAATAAAAAATCCAATAGTCTGAAAATGGTATAAATCAGTAAAAGTTCATGTGAGTTACACATAAACAAATCCAATCATCTCAAAAGCTATATCTCATTATAAAAATTCATGGTAGTTGCATGCAAAAGTGGACTTCTTTTAGCTTCTATAGAATAGATTCATAAGTTCCACTTATGCACAAATTTTTTTCCGTTATGTACCTTGTGAAGGAACTTGATGTTATCCTATGTTTCAATTGAAGAATTTCAAATGGGAGATTTTAACGAAGTTTGAATGGAACTACATTCTTTATTAATAGACTTGTGATTGAAAAAATAGATTCATTCTGTGGATGAAAGCATTATTTATGTAGATTTGAAATGATGCATTTTGTAGGTGTTTAAAATCCACCCCCAAATAATATTTTTATTTAAGTTCATGAATATCACACAAAATTATGAATCCATTGTGTAAAAGAAAAACTGAATATTTTTTTTATCTAATCAACTGAATATTATTGAATTCGGATCTCCAAATTTCAAATATCTTCATTCATATATCATGTTAAGTTCTGAGGTTTACGTCAGTATATGTCACCTGTTGGGTAGATAGATTGAATGACCAACATGTATGACACCTTGAAAAGTGTAGCGGAGAAGGAGGGGTTGAAGAAAAATTGGGGAATGTTCTCATTCTCCCTTGTTTGGAGTATGACTGAAAGTAGGAGGAGAAAGTTTAGGGGAACTTTCTTCTCTTGAGCTTACCACATTCTTTAGGGGGGTTAAAATCAGTGAAATTTTACCTTTGTAATTAATTCATCCATAGATAAAAAATTAAAGAACACTGTAGTAATTTGGATTAATAAAAAAAGCATTTTCATTTTTTACTTTTCATTTTTCTCCACACTTCCTATACAATGTGGGTTTGCCACTATTTCTCAATCAATTTTCAATTTTTTTAATTTTCTTTTACTTCTTAATTTATTTTTCTCAAACAAAAGCTTTGTTACAATTTTTTTTTGGTGGCTTATGTGTCCTTTCCTTTTTTTTCTTATGCCTGCTTTTTGTTTCTTAAGTGAGTACATGAGTTATTTCACTAAATTTCTTTTTTATACTGAGTGAACTCTAAAAACTTGAAGTCCTAAAGACCAATACGATATTCACCTAATTAATAGTCCTATTGTTGGTGAACATAAATAAACGGGATGTTAAGTTGGCTTAATTTTTTGTGGTGAAAACTATTTAATCGCTCTAATATAGTGAAATACACCAGTCATGCCTTGTATTTTCAACAGTTATCTATACAATCCCTACATTTTTTTATGGCTCTACTTAAAAAGATCTTTCCATTCCAATTTTATACATTTTCTCGTTAGTCAGCTGAAATTGTCAACAAAAGAAATAAAGTGATTTTTAGTTCCAAAATTACCCAAAATCCCAAAATTACCCATCATTCTTTTGCAAGATGACAGCTTATATTAAGATAAGGTTACTACTTTCGGGTTTTCCCTGAAAACACCTCTCCAAAGTTGGGTTTTTCTTCTATATGCAAGAAAAACTTTTCCCCAATCAAGAATTCGGGGAAGGGGGGGGGGGGGGGTGGGGGAGAGGAACATATGGTGCTACGTTCATAAACTAAATTTCTCTTCAGTATTTTGTTTGATATCCAAAAATATCTTGTTCCTACATGTTTTGTTTGTTAGGAGCAAAAGCTTCATTATTCGTTATCAAAATCAAATTTGGGTTCTCATATGTTGAATTTGGTGGGAGGTTTGGGTTCTAACATGATGGGAGCTTGGATATAGGGAGAAAAGAATTTCAGCATGTGAATAGTAATAACAGGGTTTAAGTTGATTTCAAACACGCTTAAGTGCACTTGGGATTACAATTTGCACCATGTGAGTAACTGATTTTTTCAATTGGTATTTTGCTAAAAAAATTAACACAAACTGGAATCCGTTGTGTGCTTTTAGCAAGCGTAAACTGAAGATCGAAACTTGAAGAATATTGAATTAGAGGCAGCTGGATAAAATCCTGTCTTAAAATGTTTAAAATTTTATATAGCTTAAGGGTAAAATGAAATTAGTTTATTTTGTTGTAAAAAGGGAAATTAGATGTTGGGTTGAGCGTAAGGTCGATATTTCATTGTAATTTAATTGAAAAATTAACAAAAACACTAAATTGATTAGGCATTAAATATCGGGACCATTTAATTAATTTTTGAAAATAGAGGTATTGACTACCCTATATGGTCTAGATAGTAATTATCCTTAATTGTCTAGACTAATGTAGACAATTACAATTTGAAAAATAATCCAGATGTAATGATTTGTTAGTTTCAAATTTAGGTCACTAGGTGATTGAGTTTTTAAATTATCTATTATGTGCTTTTGATAATGTTGTATTTGATGCAGTCCTTTGTCACACTCAGAATAATTATACAAGCCACAGGTTCATAACTTTGTTTATGCTAAAAATTATTTCTCTTTATCATTTTTATTGTAAAACTTTTCATATTTTATCCATTATTCTAAAGTCCAATTTATTGTTTTCCAGATGATCATGTTTCTGTGGATAAAAATGGTATTAAGTCTGTCTACTTGTCAAAATGGATGATGCCACCATTGAGTTTTGTGGATAAATTTACTGTGAAAGATGTAAGAAAATCCATGATGCTCGTGTTTGAAAGAATTTAATTGCAAGAGAGCTAAGTTTTTATTTTCATGCAGTGCTAAGTCATTTTTGTTATTGTTGAAAGAATATTTCGAATTTCTTTTTTATTGTGTGTTATATTTTCAATCTCTACATCACTATATATATACACAAGATTGTTCCAATATAGGAAGAGATCTAAATAGGAATAAACCTAAATTAGGAAAGACAATAAACCTAAACTAGGAAAGACAATATTGATTTTAATTACAAAGCTTTCAACACTCCCCCTCAAGTTGGTGCATAGATATTACTCATGCCCAACTTGCAAACCAAAGGATGAAACAGTTTGCTATTCAAACCCTTCGTGAAAACATCGACTAGTTGCTCTTTTGAAGCTATATAGGAGACCTTTATAAGGCCTTCAACTATCTTCTCTTTTATAAAGTGACGATCAATCTCTATGTGCTTAGTTCGATCATGCTGGACTGGATTATTCATAATACTGATGGTTGCTTTACTATCACAAAACAAGGATATATTTGTTGTTTCAACCAACTTTAACTCTTCCATTAATCTGCGCAACCATAGGAGTTCACATATTCCTTGTGCCATAGCTCTATATTCTGCTTCTGCACTGGACCTTGCAACAACAGCCTGCTTCTTGTTTCTCCATGTGACAAGGTTTCCTCCAACAAAAACACAATATCCTGAGGTTGATCTCCTATCATCAAGAGAACCAGCCCAATCCGCATCTGTATAGCCTGTTATTGTCAAATGGCCATGTTTAGAAAATAAAAGTCCTCTACCAGGAGCTGATTTTAAATATCTTAGAATCCGATGCACAGCTTCTAAGTGAGACTCCCGAGGGTCATGCATATACTGACTCACTAAACTTACAGCATAGGCAATATCTGGTCTAGTATGGGCAAGGTAAATCAACCTCCCGACCAATCTCTGATACCTGCCAACATCAACTGAACTTCCCACTCCAGCTTGAAGCTTATGATTGGCTTCAATAGGTGATTCTGCGGGTTTACATCCCAACATACCAGTTTCTTTAAGGAGATCAAGGATGTACTTTCTTTGAGAAATAAAAATCCCTTTTTCTGATCTAGCAACTTCTATCCCAAGGAAATATCTCAACTTTCCCAAATCCTTAATCTCAAACTCCCTAGCTAACAAATTTCTCAAGTGAGTCATTTCTTCTTCATTATTTCTAGTCATCACTATATCATCAACATAAACAATAAGCAAGGTGATCTTACCTTTATGATGTTTGATGAACAAAGTATGATCAGCATCGCTCTGCATGTACCCAAAAGAAAGCATAGCTTTACTAAACCTTTCAAACCATGCCCTTGGTGATTGCTTCAGCCCATATAATGACTTCTTCAGCTTGCAAACTTTTCCTCTGGTCTTGTCATCATCAAATCCAGGAGGAATCTCCATATACACCTCTTCTTTCAAATCACCATGTAGAAAAGCGTTTTTAACATCAAACTGATGTAATTCCCAGTCAAGATTGGCTGCACAAGATAGCAAAATTCTAATTGTTTTCATTTTGGCTACAGGGGCAAAAGTTTCCTGGTAATCAACTCCATAGGTCTGACTGAACCCTCTAGCTACCAATCTGGCCTTGTACCTCTCAATGGAACCATCTGCCTTATGTTTAACCGTGAACACCCATTTACATCCAACTGGCTTCTTTCCTGATGGAGGAGTTACAAGATCCCATGTCTCGTTTTTTGCCAAAGCTCTCATCTCCTCAACCATTGCAGCCTTCCATTTTGAGTCCTGTAATGCCTCTTGCCAATCCTGCGGTATAGAAACAGAAGAAATAGACAAAACAAAGGCTCTATAGGAAGGGGACAGAGCATTATAAGAGATGAAATGGGAGATAGGATGTTTAGTGCATGTTCTAACTCCTTTTCTAAGAGCAATAGGAATATCAAGGTCATTGTCAGAAGGGCTGGAATCAAGATTAGGATCAGAATCATCAGGAATTAAAGAAGACTCACCAAGTTCTTGTTCGGCTGTATTTTCAGAGCCTGAAATTGGAGAAGACGGTTGATCAGAGGTCTCATGCTCCATGGTTGTATCTGTATTAGTCCGTCGTGTGTAGGTTTTCAAATTAGGTCTATCCAATCTTTCTAGAGGTTTGGGTTGTTCTCTCCTACTATCTATGTCTACAGGAAACTCCCCTGGAAAGGAACGTCATTCATCACCTCTTCCATCTGATATTTCTCCCCCTGAAGAGGTGATTGGGAAGGAAAATAAGACTCAAATTCCCGAAAGGTAACATCCATACTCACAAAATATTTTCTAGAAGGAGGATGATAACACTTGTATCCTTTTTGAGTAGCAGAGTAACCAACAAACACACACTTCAAGGCTCTAGGATCTAATTTGCTTAGACCATTCTGATGAACAAAACAAACACAACCAAAGACTTTAGGAGGTACAATATAAGAGTTTTTTCCTTGAAGAACCTCTAATGGAGTTTTAAAATTTAAAGTACGAAGAGGCATACGATTGATAAGGTAAGCAGCAGTCAAAATAGCATCCCCCCAATATGGTTTGGGAAGATTCATAGTGAACATAAGAGACCTAGCTACTTCCAGTAAATGCCTATTTTTTCTTTCCGCAACTCCATTTTGAGCACTAGTATTGACACAACTAGTTTGATGTATAATACCATTAGAATCTAAATAGGTACGAAAAACTGCATTCATGTATTCAGTACCATTATCAGTTCTTAGGATTTTAACATGCGCATCAAACTGAGTACAAATCATTCTATGGAAATTCTGAAAACACAAAAAAACTTCATTTTTTGTTTTCATCAAATAAACCCAAGTTAATCTAGTACAACAATCAATAAAGGTCACAAACCACCTATAACCAGAAAGAGAGACAGTTTTAGTAGGACCCCATACATCAGAATGAATAGTAGCAAAAGGAATCAAGCTTTTATTATTAATTTGAGAATAAGAATGCCTGGTGTGTTTGGCAAGTTCACAAGCATCACATACTAATGAATCGAAATCACACTTAGCAAATAAAGTGGGAAATAAACGTCCTAAAACAGAAAAAGAGGGATGTCCTAATCTCCTATGCCATTGAATAACTTCATGGGAAGGATTTCTAGAAGTTCCTAACAAAGCTTGACCGGTACCCGACTTTGAAAAACGACAAACGTCATCCAACAGATACAGTCCATCGCGCAAGCTACCACTGCCAATCGTTCTCCCCGTGTTCAGTTCCTGAAATATACAATGAGTAGGGTAAAAGGTTACTTTGCAATTAAGCGCTTTTGTGATTAAGCTAACAGATAATAGATTAATAGGGAATCTAGGGACATGAAGAACAGAGGAGAGTTTAATATTGGAAGTACAGTTAATAGAACCTGTGCTAGCAATGGGTACTAAGGAGCCATCCGCAATGCGAATTTTTTCTGTGCCTTGATACTTAGAATATGTAAGGAAATGTTTTATAGAGCCTGTTGTATGTTTATTTGCTCCTGAATCTATAACCCAAGAGGGTTTTGCAATTTTTGCAAGAAAGGTAAGAAAAGCATTACCTGAATTAACAAAATTAGAAGCTGCAGTCTGAGTTGAGGAAGAATCAAGCTGTGACAACAATCGTTTCAGGGACTGAATTTCCTTATCAGAAAAGCTACCAGTAGTAGATGTTTCCTCACATAAAGCTCCACCATCAGATATGTGTGCCTGCAGTCTAGAAGAACTGACCCGCTTTCCTCCACGCCCTTTAGTTGGGCGTCCATGTAATTTCCAGCAGAACTCCTTCGTGTGCCTGTTCTTACCACAATAGTCACAAAATAATTGATCTCTGTTTGAAGAACCGTTCTTGGCAGCCTATATATGTTCACTTGCAGAATTAGCAATCAACCCTGCTTTATCAATTGTAGATCTGTGAACCATTGCATTCCTCCGAGTCTCCTCTTGCTGTACAAAAGAATATGCTTGTCGCAAGGATGGAAAAGGATCTCGTCCAAGAACTTGGACTCGAATTTGATCATACTCGTTGTTTAGGCCAGCTAGAAAATCATACACACGTTCTACTTCAATCAACTTCTGAACTTGAGTCGCATCATCAGTACATTTGGCTTGAAAATCTTGGTAATAATCCAGTTCTTGCCATAACCCACTAAGTTCAGCAAAATACTGAGCGATAGTCAGATCTCCCTGTTTGGTTTCATGAACTTTCTGTCGCAATTCATACCTCTGAGCATAGTTTCCAGTTTGCGAATACGTCTGTGAAGCGGCATTCCATATCTTCTTAGCTGTATCATGAAGCAAATAGCCTCGGGAAACAGTTGGCTGCATGGAATTTATTAACCAAGACATAATAAGAGAATTCTCGGATTTCCATTTGTTAAAGCCTGGATCTGTCGAACCTGGTTTAGTTGCGCCACCATCAAGGTATCCCTGCAAACCTCTTGCTTCAATGAATAATAAGCAAGATCGAGACCAAGCCAGGCAGTTTGTTCCATCTAACTTCACCAGACTAATCTGAAGAGAGGGGCTCTCTGAGTGAAAACCCATATCTACCTTTTTTCCGTCAGCCATATTGTCAGAAAAAAATTTTTAAGCGGCAATGGCGAAGAACTGGCAACAGCAGAAATCAACCAAAAAAAAAGAAAAAATTGCAAAAAGCAAAACTGGTGCTGAAGAACCAGCAAGGGAAGAACGCCACAACAAATTGAGGTCGTCGGAACAAAAAACGTCGACGGATCTCGCCGGAAACAGCCGCATGCGCCGGCGCGTGAAGAACGGCCGAAAACTTCTGGCGGCGCGTGTGCACACGCGCGTGGTCGGACAGCGACGCGGCTTGGATGGAGGGCCGATCGGCAGTCCCTCTTCCTTCTGAGCTGGGCGGTGACGGCCAACTCCTAACTCCGGCGGCACTGTGTATATCTCAGCCCTGTTTCAAATCGAAACTGTCGCCGAAAAAATTCACGGCAATGGCTCTGATACCATGTTGAAAGAATATTTCGAATTTCTTTTTTATTGTGTGTTATATTTTCAATCTCTACATCACTATATATATATACACAAGATTGTTCCAATATAGGAAGAGATCTAAATAGGAATAAACCTAAATTAGGAAAGACAATAAACCTAAACTAGGAAAGACAATATTGATTTTAATTACAAAGCTTTCAACAGTTATCATTCACAATGTATGCAGGCTGGTGTCTTCCGTGTTTCATGATGTGCGGTTGTGCAAAATTAAAGCAATGTGTTATCCTCATGATGTCAGGTGAGAGTTAGTTCTTATGAATGCAGACTACCTTGTTTGTTGAAGTTGCATCATGTTTCATCTGCTATTTATTTTCGCTTTCTTTCTCTAATATTTCATACTTTACCCAAAAGAAAATCAAATGCGTGCTCTAAAATTATTTTATATTTATCTGATAATTTATGTTTTTAATTTATAATTTAGAATGATTCTAACAGTAACACCACAGGCATCAATTTGGCTAATTAATTTATAATGTGATCTGAGTTGGAAACTATTGAGAAATGGTCGAGCAAAGATAAAACTAACACGACACAAAGAAACAGGTTTCTGGAAAATGAACCTTCGAATAGGTACGAACACTCACAAACACAACAAAAATGGTTTTGGAAATATTAACTTTCAGAGAACTATCTTACTGATTAATCTAATTCTCATATGCCTGAGAGTTCACACATGATTAAGTACAAAAGGATATCTGATAGAAATGAGCCCAGGCCCTTTAAGGTTTACTCAAGAAGGCCAAAGGCTGCTGCTAATTTGGTGAGTGATCCAAGAAAACAGGGGAATAATTCAAGGAATGAGAATGTAACACCTGTCACAATCAGTTATGATGAGGGTATCACGCCAGTACAAGAAGGCAAGTGAGGAGAGGGCTGAGCATCTTTGGGGCAAATAGTTTTTGGACAGATTATTCTGTTGGAGAGCTGTAGCTCTTGGCTTGGTTTCTTTGGAATCAAGATTTCTGTTAGCTCTTGTATTTCTTTTCTCCATTTTAGACTCCTGAGATTATTGTATTGACAATCCACTATTATTGATTCAGTCCTATTGATCTAATACAATTTCTCTCTTCTTCTTTACACTCTCTTTATCTTCTTTTCTTTTCTTTTTTTTTTTCTGTTCTGTTTCAGCCATCTAATTTACAGATATTGGAACTGTTCCTTACTCTATCAATATCCTTATGACAGCTCCGTACCTCAGCCTTAACCTACTTCTACCCATGCTAACTGTTTACACTCCTCAAATAGTTTAAAGGCAATTCACTGGTGGCCCTAAGAATAAAATTAGACTAGGTCAAGCCTAAGACTTTGTCAGTTCAGTACATTGTGCTCCTATGATGACTGTTCATGAGCTAGTTAAGTGTAGGAGCTTGCCTTTGAACCAGTGAAATGAGCTGATACATAGCTTTGTTACAAATTAATGCCACAGTACAGTGAGGTGGCGTGGCCAGCCACAAGATTTAATAACAGGGGAACCATCATTGGGGCAGTAGCTTGCCACTGAGTGACCACACAGACTTGTCTCTGGATGTTATTTTACAGGGTTCATCTCCGAGTGATTTGTGCATCTCAAACGTTTCATGCATGTGGGCCATTACAAGTGAAAATGTGGATATAATTAAAAGTGATTTTATACAATGAAATTGTGATGTTAATTCAAAAGTGTGTTAGTGAAATGTTAATACTTATTTGTGACTAAGTGGAATGCCTTGAACTATGTTAACTCACTTGGTAACCAAAAAAGTGAAAAATATATATGAAACTATGAATGGAAGTGTATGTGAAAGTGAGAATGTGAATTAAGTAAATGGGAGCCTTGCAAAGGATTATATTTGAAATGACTAAATTCATAAGTTAACCCCTAAATTTTGACAATAAAATCTTATGTCACCTTGAGCTTTAAAATCGACCTTGCAGCATCATTAACTTCTTTATTTCTTGTACTGATTCTACACTTACTTACACTAAAACGTAAAAACAATAATTTTTAAAATTTTTGACTTCTATACGAAAAAATATTGATTTGGTATGTGATTAATATAACTTTAAGAATAATAATTTTTATATTTTTTAACTATCTAATAAATGTTTAATCGATCTAATGTTATAAATGGAAGTGTTTAATAGATTAAATAAAATATTTAAGATCAAAGTAAAAGTTGAGGATGCCATAAGGTTTTTCGTGAAAAGTAAAAGGGTGAATTTATATATTCAGCCTATTTGAAGTTGAAGATACTATGATGACTTGGATGTGATATATATGCATTTGTACAAGTATGTGCTTTGTTAAAGCTTTCAAATTGGAAATGAGTTTTGAGATATGTAAATTGTGTTTTTCAGGAGTTTAAACAATTGTTGACTCCTAGTTTATCTTGCCAAATGGGAGAACTGTTTTGGTTATAAAGGAGTGTATAGCTCGAAACAAACTAAAGGAAGGCAGCAAAGTGATAGAACACCACCTGGCTGTTTGGAATCAGGAAGTTACGCAGTTAGACAGTGCAACTATCTAGATGAAAGAGAGGGAAGGCACACGACCTAGCCGCGTGAAGGCATGGAGGGAGATGGCCTACCCACGTATCTATCTTACTGCGTCAAGTGACGCTCAATTCTTTTTGACACTTTGTCATGTTATGTTTTGTTTGGGACTTTAATTATACTTGCTTGAGGCTGTTATTGATTGAGGAAAAAATCTCGTTGTATTTCATCATTGAGTGAGACAAATATATATATATATATATACAAGATATTTCAAGCTATTTAGGAATCTTAGAATCCCTAAGAGAATGTTATATACAAACTAGGAGTCTAACTTTCCTTAACAGAGACCTTGTTTATCAATTATAAACTCACGAAATTCAATAGAGAATGTCATACTTACAAAGATATTGTGATATTTTATTTGCTATAAATGCATATATTCGGGTTTATGACTAATATAAAATAATGTGACATGGGTACAAACAACAAGAATAATGCAATTTTTTTTTTTTTTTTTTTGGCTTGAAAGTTATTGTGGGAAGTCTGTTAACATACCTGGTAGATTTAGTGTAATCTAATTTATTGCATAAAAATCAAATCTATTTGGACTTGATGCAGCTTCATCGACAGAAAAAGTATGGTCTAATTATGCAGCGAACAAAAAATTTCACAGCAGATCCGCTTGCGTCGCCAAAAAGATTTAGCACACACTGAATATGTCTGGTCTGGTGCAGACGCATTCAGCTTACATATTAAAAATAATAATAATAATTTAATAGCCTTTGCTATTGCTCTGCTGTGCCGCTAAGATTTTGTAGGAAGGGACAGCGTTTTTCGTTAGTGTTTGAGGGGTCGTGCGCTGTACGAGGGTATTTTAAATTGGGACGTGAATACTTTATTGGTGGTCTGGAATCACTGGGGTGGTCACTGACACATTTAGTAGCTTTCTTTTTTTCAGTTAAAAAAAAAAAAATAAAAGATAATATATTTATGTGTAAAACTCGATGGTTTTGGGATCGTCATCCTGCTTATATGAGGGGATTAGTAACTTGTTTAAACTTTCAAATTTTTGTCATGTTTAAGCTTTCAAATCTGTGCCCTGTGTAAGCTTTCAAATTTAACAGGGGTTGATATGAATAGAAATGACTCAGATTCTTTAAGTAAGAAGTCGAGTATTCGATTCTTGTGAATGAAGAAAATTCTCGTTAGAAGCATTTGTGCTGAAAATCGTGTCTTGTATATTATAAAGTTTGGGCTGAATTTGGAATTTTTATCGAGGAACGCTGAATGATTAAGATTGTTTGGTAAATAAGATTATCTTACTATATCTTACTATATTTATCTTTATATTTTTAACCTTTTAAATAATGAAGGATAAAATCTACCTAGAGAAAATTATTATTTAAATTTGATTTAGTTAAACTAATTATTATATTTATTAATTAATTATTTAAAAATTAAATTCATTATAATTTATTAAATTATAATTAATTAAAATTTTTTATATTTATTATATTAATTTAAAATTAAATTTATTATTTTTAATTAATTTATTAGTTTTATACTAAAAGATAATAAATATAAAGAATAGAAAATACCTCATCTTGTCAGTAATTATAATGCAACATGAGGAGAGAGAAGATAGACCTGACAGAGGGAGAGAGTTTAGGAATAATGGTACAGTTGTAATTTTTTAAATTGAAGGGGGAAGTTTTGTCATTTTGTTCAAATCAGCTAGCGAGCTGAGCGAATAAGTTGTAGAAAGTAAGCTTTTTCTTTCAGCAAATTTTTAGCTTTGGCATTGAAATAAGCAACTTATAAAAAAGTCAAAACAAACGACTTTTTTTCTTAGACTTTAAATCAACGTCTAAGCAGCGAAGCGTATCGATTCCTATTTAGGATTTATATGTTAAATATCTATTTAGTCACTATAATTATAAGAGATTTATAAGTAAATTCTATATAAATTTTTGGTGAATATTTATATTCTATTATATGTTCCTTCAAGACACGTTATTTATGTTCTGTTATCTACAAAAAAATTTATTTTATTAGGAAATTAATTTATAAAAACTAAATATTCTGTGAGTCTCTTTAAATTATTATCTCAATCACAATAATATAAGCCGAAATCCAATTTTCAATTTTGAGTGCAAAAGGAGGAGGTAAAAAGCAGAGAAAACAAATTTCAATTTTAGAAAGTAAAAGAAGAGGGAAAACCTTTTTCAAAATGCTATAAATTGCTTCACCCCATTCCATTTGTGCTTCCATAATCCTCCTCTTAAGGTAGGGCTTCTCTTTCTCTAAGGTAATCGCATTTTCTCTCTCTAAAGCTTTTCTTCATTTGTATTTCATTTTCTTTTAATATGCTTTATTCTGTTTATGCTTTCTAGTTATTATTTTGACTGAATTGATTTTATAAAGTAAATAATTTTGTCACATGGCTAAAACTTTTAGATAGTAAAATATTTTAATTGACCTAACCCCAAGCTTTATTTACAAATCTCCAACTAAGCCCCATTGCTTTTACCTTCTTTTTCTTATTTATGTGTTAAACAATTGATATGACCGAACTCTTTGGACAGATGAAGTTTAATTATCATTTTTTGTTTGCATGACCAAACTTGTCTAATATCTTATGGCTTTTTATTCTTTTTATTTTTGAGATTACTGAACCTTTGCATGTCTTAAAAGACAATGTGAAGAAGCAACTTTTTGTCGCACTTTATTGAACCCTTTGTCATTCGTTAAAGAATTTTTTTTTTATGCACACTGACCGAGCGTATTGTTATCCAAAAGTATGAAGTAGTAACTTTGTTTATATTGCTAACATTTTCTGTCATGTATTGAATAAAGAGTATGAAAGTCAATTTTTTTTATTATTTTTTATCCTCTTTATCTACTTGATACAAAGCATGAAAGTAAAAAATTTTTATTATTTTCATTCCCGTTTGCCGAATCTTACAAAACATGAAAGTACAATTTTTATTAGGGTAATGGTTGTTGGCTTAAGTTGATCTAGGATCATTGAACATAAAATGTCTAGTTTATCCTCGTATAACCATGCAAATGTAATTTATATCCAACTGAAAATTGATAGATTTTAGATAGATTTTAAATCTGTATTCTCTTTATTAATAACCCTAAACAAAGTAGCAAGCAGGTTACATTCCTCAATGCACATGCTAGGCTTTTGTTTTACTATTATTAATTGTTTCCCTTTCATTATATATATATATATATATATATATATATATATATATATATATATGGTGTCATATTTCTTTCAATTTTGTATGATAAATAATACGAATGAGCTATTCCAATTAGGGTTCATCAATACCCACAGCAAATGTTATAAATTAGTTGTTTGGGTCAAAATGAATGGATGAAGGCTCTTAGCTTCGATAACACATGCACAGGTTGCCCAATTGATTAGAAGGGTTGGCCTTAGGATAAATTCCTTTGTGTCATTTTTTTTAAATTTGACGAAATTATTAATTTAAATTAGTCTGTTGTTAGTATTTAAAATTTTATTGGTTTTTTGAGTAAAATAAATAATGTGAGCTTACAAATATATGCTCGCTTTGTCGCATGGAGGATTCAAACAACGGATTAATTTGTATTAACCACCTAATTCGATTAGTTGATTGAAAAGGTTGAAAGTATAATACGTGCAAGTCGTTTTAAAGCCAATTACGGTGACAATGTAGATAGTGCGTGTCACGCCCCGACTCTAATCACCAGAGGAATTGTCCGCTTTGGTGTAGTCCACGGACGCCCTACACCACAGTGTAGTCCCTGCAAGACCTACACCTTATGGTTTTGTCCCGCATGTGAAATGGGAAACTTCCCAGGAGGTCACCCATTCTGAGATTTCTATTAAGCGAGCACGCTTAACCCTAGAGTTCTTCCAACTCTCCAGTCATTCCACCAAAAGGCGCCTCTAATGATTAGTTTCCCCCTTTTCGATATATGATTTGATTCATTTCTGTGTCCCGCATTACACTACCCTAGCTAGCCTGCCATCCTAGAAGCCAGCCAGGAGCTTCGCTCTACCCGCCCTCTTAGGATCGCTTTGAGGGCAGTTGGGAGAAGTACATTCGAGTATTCAGATGGCCCCTTTTGAAGCACTATATGGCAGGAGATGTAGGACTCCATTATGTTGGTCAGAATTAAGTGAGGGCAAGATTATGGATCCAGATTTGATTCGAGACACAGAGGATAAGGTCAGAATTATCAGAGATAGATTGAAAGCAGCTTCAGATCGTCAGAAATCTTATGCGAATTTGAAGAGGAAAGATATAGAGTATGCAGTGGGAGATAAGGTTTTCCTTAAGGTATCTCCGTGGAAAAAGATATTGAGATTTGGAAGAAAGGGTAAGCTTAGTCCTAGGTTCATTGGTCCATATGAGATCATTGAGCGTGTGGGTCCATTAGCCTATAGACTAGCTTTACCACCAGACCTGGATAGGATACATAATGTTTTCCATGTGTCTATGTTGAGGAGGTATCGGTCCGACCCATCACATGTGATATCAGTGGAATCTGTGACTATAGAGCCAGATTTAACTATGAGGAAGAACCAGTGAGGATACTTGCTAAGGAAATCAAGAAACTAAGGAATACGAGAATTTCTTTGGTAAAGGTCCTTTGGAGAAACCATAAGACCGAGGAAGCTACATGAGAAAGTGAAGATATTATGAGACAGCAGTATCCTCAGTTATTTACACCAGGTAAATTCGAGGACGAATTTCTTTTAAGGGGGGAGAACTGTAACAGATTGATTTTCTTTTAGTGTCAGTAATAGTGATTTACCGGTCTGTGAATAGTACCATCGGTCCGGGACTTGGTATTATTTTAGTCCGGAAAAATTACTATGCATATTTAATATTTTATTTACTATTTTTGGAGCATGTTTGCATGATTTAGGTTGGTAGAAAATATTTCATGAATATTATTGGAGAGTGTAACACCCCTTCCCGGTCCACCCGTTAACCCGAATGAACCGAGCCGAGACGCTACAATCTGGTTGCACTTATATCTTGTCATGCTGATAGCATACTGTATGCAAAATATGAATATAAACACTCCCAATTACACTCTAAACTTCCAACATCTCCAAGAATCATCATAACACAATAACCCTTTATATAAATATCTTTACATAATTGTATAAATCCTCAAAAGTATTTAATATCTAACAATTAATTTCATTCAGAATCTATATCAAGTTTTCATGACCTAATCATACCAACTATAGTAAACTATTTCGTCTTCAATCATTTCATAAATATTATTCTTATCACCAACTACTTACACCAAAATAATTACATGTTTCACTTATCTTTACAATCACATAAGCTCTAACAATAAAAGAATTATACATGCCATAACTCTTAATACATGCCATAAATCTTCATTCTACATCTCTCAATCTACTATGACCAAATTAAGCACTTTTGCTTTGATAGTACTCCTCAAGTCTTCAAGTAACAACCACGATCTTCAACCTGCGCGTGATAAAAATCAACGCGTTGAGTATAAAACTCAGTGGTTCTTATACGTCACATACTAAACAAAGTGCGATGGCAACTAACTTCAAATACCAATTTCATAAAGCATTGATACTCATAGAATCAGTAAATTTTAACATGAATGTCTCTTTATAGCAACGAATGAACGTCTAACTCATAAACATAATTAATCTACTTCTCTCATAACTCCTTTACATGAACCTTATATTACACATTATGGTACCATCATGGTCTTACCTGCTGTTCATTGTGTTGTCTGCATGAAATCAATAAATATGTAAGAATACATAACAGTATATGTTCATTGTCTTACTTGCTATTCATTATGCTGTATGACTTATGCCCTTTTAGTCACATCATATAAGTTATGATTAATAACAACTCATGACTGTATGGCTTCTTAAGAATTAAATAAATAAACTTGTGAGCATATATAACATTATACTTTCATGATCTTACCTGATGTTCTTTATGCTGTATGAACTCTGCAACTTTGATTAAACTCAGTGAATATCACAATGAATGAAGAAACGTATAAGCACATACATATGTGGAAATAAATACACATTTACTCGCATATGGAATGTAAGCACACATATCATGATACTGTCATGTTTCACTTGATGATCTTTCTTGCTGTATAGTATACTGTATGATTCATGCAATGTTATGTCAAGATATCTGTATGGCTCCATAAGGTTATAGTGAAACCGAAGTGATAAGATAAACTGTATGAATACTGTAGGCTATAGGCCCCGAACCGGATTCGCCTATGCCACTGTATGATCTAGTGAGATACTGTCCGCTTTGGTGCCTCTAACCGGATTTGCACCGCACGGTTTAATCATATCCACTCAACGGCCTGTAGCCGGAGTTCCAAACTGTATGAGGCGCAGATCTGCTATTCTATGTCGCGACATAGCCTTATCTACATGGTTTCTCCCTAACCTCAATGGAGCTTATTATGTACATGTCAATAATATAACACCATAATACATAAATGGTTGCATAACTTCATAGTTCATCATGTTGATTTGATTTCACACCATATAAATGCTTACATGTTGTTTTAATCCATGTTCTTATGTTGTATTTTTGCTTTACAATGATTGGATGCATGCATGATGAGCAAAGGAAGTTAATTGCATAGGAAATGAAGACAAAAAGAATGTCAAAGCATTAGTCGCGAGCGCGACATGCCAAGTCGCGAGCGCGAGTTACACTGAAGAGGTAAGTCGCGAGCACGCTTTTGAAAGTCGCGAGCGCGAGAATGTCAAATGAGAGTCAGAGAGGTTTCTGGCTCAAGTCGCGACCGCGCAACACAAGTCGCGAGCGCGAGATGAAGTCGCGAGCGCGCTTGTGGAGTTCGCGAGCGCGAAATGCGCAAACTGAGAGTCAGAGAGCTTCTGGCCAAAGTCGCGACCGCGCATGTGAAAGTCGCGACCACGTAGAGTGCAAAATGAGAGTCAGTGACAAGTCGCGACCTCATTCATGCAATTCGCGCGCGCGCGGTTTCCAGCCTGCACAGTCTGTACTCTTTTGGCCATATCTCACAATATACAACTCCAAATTGAGTGATTCAAAAGCCCACGTAAAGCTAACACATAGAGGAACAAATAACTCTTCTATGACACTTCCTAATTCCATCATTTAATAAGGTCAAAATCAAGATGAAGTTGCTGGTAAAATTTCCAGCAAACTCTGTTTCCACTTCATATATTCATCCCCTGTTTTCACATCCTTCCCACTTCTTTCATTCAACAATAATCAACTCATGATCTCATGAACAACACTCCATACAATTTTTCATGCAAAGAACATGGGAAATAACAAGAGATATCAAACCTTGTTTTCAAAAAGCTGGGACTCTGTTTTAGCTTCTCTTTTCTGCTACTTTTGAACTTTCTTCTCCTATACACAAGAATTCTCATAATTCATCTCCAATATAACAGAATTAAAGAGTGAATAACATAAAACTTCAAGGAATTCTACTTACTTGGAGTTGACTTAATGCTTAACTACGTTGAAAATTGAAAGGAAAAGGGCGGGACAAGTAAGAAGAGAATGATAAACATGAAAATAGGAAAGTAAATTGATAAGAACGGGTAGTCTCTAGAAGAAGTGAGTTGGCTGTGTAACATATCTAATTGGTACCTCAAGTGTACAAAGGCTACAACTTCATACCCAAGCTGTATGTTTTAATGCAAGCAAGTCCTAACTTTACATTCACATAAGTCCACTTATACTCTCATTCTACCCCAACAAGGTTTGATTCAACCCAACTCAACTTACCTCTATGAAATGACTCAACTCAACTCACTAGGATGTTACAGAGAGTTTACGTATTAAATGCATAATATTTCTAGTGTGGTATATTAAGAAATAAATGAGGACTTATTTTAGTGGCGTTAATTTAATTACTTGGTGGAGTTAAATAAGAAGTAGAAGAGAATTATTTGAGGAATATTTAGAGCCATTGGATGAGATTACTTAGGACTTGATCTTAGCCACACATTTGCCATGAAATTAGGAAGTCAAATTTGACTTTGTCACCTCATCACCACAACACTTTTTCTTTCTTCTCTTCTCCTTCTCCACGCCATTTTCTTCTTCTTTCACTTCTTTCATTTTCTTCATTTTCTTACCTCCAAATTACCACAAAGCTACCTAATTAAACCATAGATTAGTACTTAATTCTTAAGAATTAAGAAGTAGAAGTTGAGATTGGTGATTAAAAGCAAAGAGAAGTGAAGTTACCATTGAAGCAAGTAAGTTGTGGTTTTTGAGTTTTGTGAATTAATAAGTAGAATTCATGGTTTAGACATATTATTGATGCATTAAATCATGCTCTAACTATTTCTTTTGTCAAGTTTTGCTTTTAATGTTGATTTCTCATACTTTGAAGAGGTTGGAGAACCATCCTCAAAGGGTAAAGAGAAAGCCAAGGAGTAAGGCTTTCCAAGCTTATTCAAGCTTGTTAATAAGGTTAGTGCAATAATACTTTCATTTGTTTAAGTTATTTTTACATGGTTAGGGTTTTGAATATATTTTGGGAACTTTATATGTTTTGGTTAAATTGATGAATTTTAATGTTAGCTATGTTCTACAGTGGGATTGGAACTCATTTTCGACCCCTTTATACTTCCCATTTGTTTCTGACTTCTTCATGAAATTTATAGCTCTATTTCTCAGCTTTCCAACACATATTCTTATGTCTAATTCCAATACTTCTAGCTCAACTAATGATTTAAATACCAAAACTGGTTCTGTTATGATGTCTTACCTGTATATCCGAAATGATTGTCCATTTTGACCACTCAAATGGTGAAATAACGTCTTATGTTCTTCATAAAAGTTGTAGCTTTACTTCTTTTCTTTCCAACCCATCCTCTGGTGTCCAAATTAGAGATACATAGCTCAACTTATGGCTGAAACACCCAAACTGACTCTGTTGTGACGGGCTACATGCATCACTAAATTGAGTGCCCATTTTGACCCCTATAATGACAAGATTAGGCTTTGAGTTATTCATAAAAGTTGTTTCCCTGTGTCTTGAGACTTCTCTCGTTCTAGATTGGTTTCATTTGAGTTTTTAGTTAAGGAGGAATTCAATAAACTTTGGACTTGGTACTACTGAATCAGGTCTGCTGTGTTGGTCTGTGTTCCTAGCTTTTGTTTGCTATTTTACCCATTGATCTGGGCTGTAGTCCCTTCTGAACATTTGTATCATTTTTTCTTAGCTTTCTAATGAATTTGATTTCATTCAATTTGGAGACCCATAACTCAAATTATGTGTTAAAAACCCAGCAAAGGTCAAGTTTATGAAAATGCTGAAAAGTTCTTGATTTATGTACTTTTATACTATATTAAGTATATATATATCTATAGTGTTTTGAGTAAAAATTTTGAACTGATGAGTATTAAGACATGATGAGGTTTTGATTAAAAATCATTGCTGTTATGAAAGAATGATTTTTATTTGGGCTCTACTATGCATGATTGAAACGTGGTATGATGAGATTGATTTTGTTATTGTGAAGCTATGATCATATGCTAGGGTTATCAGCCCTTATAAATAGGCGGACGCGCTTATTTGTGTGATGGGGTGGTGCTTTCATAGGCCACAATTGTGTGATGGGGGTGGTGCTTTCATAGGCCACGATCAAATCTGCTTATGTTCATTCTGCATAAGTATGAGCCTTAACGAAAAAATGAAATTTTATTGTTGCTATAAAAGAATGAAGACATATTTGTATTTATAATCTTCTCATTGTTTTCAAATTCTTTGAATTAAATGAATGCGATTTCGGTATTTATATAGTTGAGTAATTTAAGATTAGCCTTGGTTATTCTTGTTAATTTAATTGTTGGTTATTTAGCACCACTGAGTCTTACACTCAGCGCGTTGATTTTTATCACGCGCAGGTTAGGAGCGGAGGGTGTTCTTCAAGACCAGAGGAGGAGCATCAGAGTAGATATCACATTTTGGGTAGGATATTTTGTAAATGGTGATTTTTGGCATGTATATAAATATTGTGTTGTGGAGGTTGGATATAATAAGTTTATAATGTATTAAGAGTTATGATTATTTAAGGAAATAACATCTTATTATATTTTTGGTGTATGATGATTATAGATTCCTTGAAAAGAATGTGTTTAGAGTATTATGCGTATGTTGATGGATATTTAGAAATGCTTGTGGTATGTTGTGTTGAATTGGAGTTTTGGAGGTTTGCAGAAAATTGGAAGTGTGTATATTTTCTTTGTGTGGCAAGTTAATTTTTAGGGGAAACTCTTGCGAAATTTTCGTAGGAATTTCCTTAAACATTATTTTTGTAAAAAAAAAAAACAAAAATGTTAATTACTTGCCTCCTTATGAAAATTTAACCACTTCTAATTTGTGATCTAGCTTGAATAAGTGAAATAAGGCGGTGCTTCGGAACTGATCGTGGCATCCGTCATCTGGTTCTCCGGGTTTAGCCGGTGGGTGTTACAGTGCGATATAGATATTGAAAAGGCTAATTCAATTGCTTCATGATGATTTGTTGGATAACATAATTTAAGTTGTGTATATAGTACGCTCACCAAACTTATGTAATGGAAGATTATAGTAGATCTTTGAAAATTTGGTTAAATGGACAAATGATTTAATAGCATAATCTACTACTCATATAGTTTGAATGATTTTTTTTTTCAAAAAAAATATAGTTTGAATGATTTATATACAAATAATGGTGTCATGTTCCTTTCATACTATATTTTTAAATATTACAAATATGCTATTCCAATTAAGGTTCATCAATACCCATAGCAAATGTTATATATTAGTTACTTGGGTCAAAATGGATGGATGAGGGCTCTTAGCCAGGATGGCACATATGTATGTCACTTGATTAGATCACAAGGATTGGTTGTAGGATTGATTCCTTTATGTGCCATTTTTATTATACAGAGAAAATTCTTCATAATCTTTTACTATGACATGCATCCAGCTCGTGATGTTGAATTGGTTTAAGAGACAACTCAATTGTTAATTATTGGTTTTGGCAAAAATATTTAAGCTATTAATGATGAACCATTAACATTAATCTTTTTTCTTGGACAACCCCAAACATGAAGATGCCTTAAACTAGGTTTCCTTCCTGTCCACAGTTCATAACGGGTCTTAGGAACTGCCTTACTAGGAATCCTATTAAGTAAATATGTAGCAGTCTTTAATGCATGCATCTGTAATGATAAAGGTATAGTACTGTTACTTAACGCACTCCAAACCATTTCCATAAGAGTACGATTCCTCCTTTCAGCTACACCATTCTGTTGAGGTGTAACCCGTATTGTGTATTACGCACAAATGCCACGACTTTCAAGGAACTTTGCAAATAGACATGGACATTGTCCATTTTCATTAAATTTACCATAATATTCACCACCTCTATCAGATCTCACAACTTTAATTTTTCTATTTAACTTCCTCTCTACCTCATTAATGAATATCTCAAGGATATCCACTGATTGAGACTTTCATGCAGCAAATAAACATAACCATACCGTGACAAATCATCGATAAAAGTGATAAAATATTTTTCTCCACCCCAAGAGGGAACATCAAAAGGACCACAAATATCTGTGTGTATAAGATCAAGCAATTCACCGCTTCTTGTGGCTGGATTCTTTAATGTGTGTTTAGTTTGCTTACCTTTAATGCAATCTATACACACGTTCCAGTCAGCAAAATCCAATTGAGGTAATATTTCACTTTTCACTAACCTCAAAATCCTTTCTTTAGATATGTGACCTAGCCTTTGATACCACAAGAAAGTAGAACATTCATTATGTGCACTACGTTTATTACCTATATTGTGCTCAACATTAAACAGGGATTCAACAAATTCAACATCAAGATTAAAACGATACAAACTATCAATCAAAGTACCAGAACCATAATAGTACTTATGTTTGTATAATGAAAAAACACCATTACAAATCTTGAAATTAAAACCAACATTGTCCAACCTCCCTACAGAAACCAAATTTCTGGCCCATTCAGGAACATAAAGACACTTTTCAAGATCCAGATAACAACCAGTGTCAAGGATCAATCTATAAGTCCCAATTCCTTCTATTCGTGCCTTCATTCTGTTTCCCATATACAGGAACTTTTCAGTTTCGTTTATGGGTTAGATCGAAAGGAATCCCTGTATAACATGAGACACATGAGTAATTGAATCAGCATCTAACCACCAGGTAATATTAGGCACTTCAATAAGATTTGATTCAAAACATACTGAAACATAAAGTATACCTTTCTTTTTGAACCAAACCTTCCTTTCAGGACAATCCTGCTTAAAGTGACCATTCTTTCTACAAAAGTAGCACTTCAGCTCCTTACGGATTTGGCCCTCATTAACCTTCATTGGGGCTTTGTCCCTTTTCTTGCCTCTCTTCCCTAATTTGTTATTGTTGCTACTAGCTCCATTATGGAATGTGAGATTGACAGAGTGTTCCTTCAATTTCTTTAATCTCCCTTCCTCTTGAATCAACATGGCCTTAATTTCTTGAATGTTCCATTTTTCCTTGAGGGTGTTATAATTCACCTAGAACTGACCAAACTCAAGAGGAAGTGAGTTAATAACAAATTGAACTAAAAAGGATTCACTCACATCCATTCCTATCGATTTTAATTCGGCTGCCAAATTCTGCATGCTAGTCACATGATCATGAATGGATTGTGACCAATCAAACTTCTTAGTCGTTAGCTCACTCATCAAGGATCCTAGGATGGACTTGTCAGCTATGTCCGATTGGGAGTATTCCTTAATTTTCAATATGTACTCTCTAACATTGTCTGTTCTGGGCATTGATGGCTTAACATTTTCAGCCATTGTCATCCTCATTAAGTTCAAGCTCAGCCTATTAGACCGCTCCCAAGCCTCATAATGGGACTTGTCAGCTTTAGTCCTGGTCTGTGTAATGGCCACTGGCTTTTCAGAAACTAATGCCAGATCGAAGTCCAAAACTCCTAACTGATAATGGACTTATTCAGACCAATTAGCATAGTTCAGTCCATTGAACTTAATTAGCCCAGTGCCCATAGCGAACATGTTAGAAGAAACTGCAACATTATACATATACTCATGCGTTAAAACTTTGAGAAAACATAAATGGATTCAAACAAATAACAATCTTAAATTATGCATTTAAATTCATCCTTGGGTAATACATAAATACATAGCTTTAACTAATAATGATGCCAAGAAGAAAATACTTTAATAGACTTTCATTGATGCGGAGCAACTTGCAAATCTTTATGCAAGTTAAGAATAGTGACACGCTCGTGCTTCACTACAGCATGCCTGTGCTTCTCTATGGAACTCAAGGCACACTCGTGCTTCTCTTTGGAACTCAGGGCATGCTCTTGCTTCATTTTAGCACACCCGTGCTTCTCTCTGGAACTTACCCGTGTTTCATTTTAACATGCCCGTGTTACTTTCTGGAGCTCAGGACACGCCCGTGCTCATTATAACATGACCCGTGCTGCTCTCTGGAGTCCACATCATACCCATGCTCATTACAGCATGCCCCTTGCTACTCTCTGGAGTCCACAGCACGCCCGTGCTCATTACAGCATGCCCCGTGCTGCTCTTTGGAGTCCATAGCACGCCCGTGCTCATTAAAGCACGCCCGTGCTCCTTTCTAGAATCCAGTTACATTTTTACTTCTTAATTTTTCAATAATGCTCCATACAGTATGCATGTTATCTTTGGATATACATTCATATCTACCAAGTACAACGATAAGTCTCTTTAATGTCATTGATTATAAGTAATGGTGTACCTTTGGGTAACCTAATAACGTTATAATTAATGATCTCATTTGTTCAATTTTATCTTTCATGTCATTTAACGGCATCACACAAACATGAACAATTGAACGCCGCATAATCAAATGTCTAAACTAATCCAAACAAGGCCACTTTGGTGACTAACAAGTTTTTCCATTTATTAATTGATTTATGCAAAACTTTATGAGATTGAATTAAGATCTCAAAACTTTAATGATTATACAATAAGATGTCATAACCTTTCTTTATAAATAACACAGCAGAATAATTTATAAAGCATAAAGAAAACAAATAGTTTTCAATTTCTATAATTTTGGCTTCGTTTATACCAAATTAATCAACTTCGCAATATGAAATTAATTTCCATTAATTAAGCCAAATAATAGACTATCAAACAAATCTAGAACAAGAATAGGCTTTGATACCACATGTTAAATAACCTTTAATGTAGCCTAGATCTTATTGTTCATAGAATTTGTTTATTAAGAATACACAACAAGCGGAAGCGTACCTTGATCCATAGCTATTGATTACCTCGTTGCAACAATTCGATTCTCACCGTAACAGTAAATCTATGTTTCTTCACTTTGGTCTTTTTGTCCGTGAGTTCTCTCTTAAGGGTCAGAGAGTTATCAACGGCAACGGGAGTTTTTCTTTTCACGTACTCTCAAACAACCTATCACCGCTATGTGTTTGAGGTAGCCGTCACACTCTCTCTTAAGCTACGCTGTTGATTTCCTTGATCTTTTATAAGGCAGAGGAAGCGCATTAAAAGCCTAACTGGTCCTCATCACATTAAGCTCAATAACCATCATCTTAGGACACCTTTAATTACATAGGCCACATTGATTACAAAATAATCTAACCCCAACACCAATTGGATTGTGTAACACCCTAGATGTAATGAAAATCTTATACCCTAAATGTTATGTAAATTAAGTAAACAAGTAATAAAGAGTTTTTATAAAATATGTGACCTTCTCAAATCATGAAAGGCTATTGAAATGCAAGGAAGTGAAATTTGTAAAGCATTAAAGTGATGTATATTGAAAATCCTAAAATACCTAAGGTATGATAACACAAATGCACAAAACCCTCAAAAGAAATTAAGTTGCAAAGCACCATAATTCTATAAAAAGAATATATGTACTTTAATCTAATTAAAAAAACTAAAATTAAGCATTAAATGTTAATAAAATAATAAAAAAAAGAAAAGGAAGGAAAAGATGAAAAAGCTCAAGTAGTAAAAAATGCGAAATGACAAATAGGGCACCTAGACTACTAATTAACCAAAGTTACTTAAGGGGATAAGAAGGGCAATTCACTCGTATAGGTGGCAGCATCTTTTCTACAACAAAGCAATTGACTCACCTCCAACTTAAAGGAAAGAAGGACAAGGAAAAGGAGATTAGAAGTAAGAAACAAAACACCTCTCCACCTATTCATCATCCCTAAACCGTAAACGCTTTCCTTCTCCTTCTTCTTTCTATCATTCTCCTCTTTGCTTGAGTTTATTCACAACTAAAAATCAAGCGTCTACAAGATTTTCAAAGGAAAATTTAAGCCAACAAGGAAATAGGAGAAGAGAAAACAAAAGAAACTAAAAGAAAGTATGGAATCTAAACTTTTGTCCTTTGATTTTCAATTATCTTTTCCTAAGCTCAAATCTTTAATTTGATGAATCAAAACTTGAAATATATCTTTTAGAAATGTTAATTGATCATTTAAGATGTTATAAATTTGTTTGGATTGAAAGGAATTGAACATGGAGAAGCTAGAAAATCAAATTTCCAAAACTATCTCAATGAAGCTGCTTAAATTCAGCTACTGTGTTTTGTTAAATTAAATATGTAAATGAGCTTCAAAATTAATTAAATTTTACAAAGAGCTATTTTGGGATGTTGGAAAAGTTGTGGTGAAAGGAAAGGTCCAAAGGACGAAAGGAAGTGAAATTATAACTAAGTCAATATAGGTTGTTCAGTGTGACACTCCAAACAAATTTCACCACTATGTTTAGGCTATTTGACTATGTAAATGAACTCCAAAATTCATTAAAATTTACAAAAAAGTCACTTGAGATGTTGGGAACAACCTAATAAAATTTTAGAGAAAATGGATTTGACAAAGTAAATATACAATCAAATGAATGTTGACTCCTGATGTGCTGAAAAATTTTGTGTTTTACTAGCTTGCACTAAATTGAGCATATTGAAATATATGTGAGTAGGCTATGAACATGAGCATATAATGAATGAACATAAAGCTCAATATGTGTAATTTATGTCTCTAAAATTTCAAATGCAAATTTAATAAATAAGAATATTAAAGAACGTTGAATATCCATTAAGAGCTAGAAACGAAACTAAAAGTGCAATATATGTGTAAATATGAATATAGGTCGAGGATTACTATGAAATCATTTTGAAATTATAAGTGATCGAGAGGAATCAAATTCTCACGCTCAAGGTGAATTATAGTGTTTAACCCTCTTCTTTATTGCAATAGAACTTTTGATCAATTGCATAACATTGTTGATACTTGAAACCATTTGTTAATTGCGTTATTGAAATTGTGAATTGTGAGATCCTATTTGGCCTCTAGGCTTATTTGATTGTACTAAGCCATTTGTTTAGCCAATATGACATAATTCCAACTTGATGGAGCCTAGATGATCAGGTTATATAAAACATAGAGATTGTGATAAAAGGGAGAAGTTACTACCCTAAAGTATGTGATGTGTGATAGCACTGGAATGTACATAGTGATATGTTTTCTTTAGTGTTATCTATGTGTTTGTCTATCATATTATTGATATGCCACTATGATATTGATTTGGTTGCTCGAATCTTTTTATATGGACTTATCTCTATTGACGAGACTGTAATGGTACTACCACCCTGTGCAACTATGAGTATTGAATCTCGAGATACTTTCCAATGTATATGCTACTTATTTGACACTATGATTTCACTGAGTTGATGACTCACTCAAGTATTTGTGATTTCAGATAGAGGTGATCCAGATTTGTCAGCATCTTGATCTCTTCCTTCCACCAAGAAGCCAGTGAATAATATAATTAAATGTTAGATACTATAAGTAATTAATGTGTTTGAGTAAAGAACTCTAGTTGCTCCGTAGTACCTTTATAAGTGATATTAGTATGGTTTGTTATATGGGTATGATGTATGACTATATTATGAGTGTGTAAGAATGTACCCAAAGATCTTAGGTAATTAGTTAAATGTGAATGATATGATAGTAGCTTACCTAAGTAATTAGTCATGATAATCAATATATACAATAGGACTAATTTAGTTTTGGGTTTTATGAGGTGCCCAGTGGGCTTAAGCCTACCTGGACCCTAGGACTGTCACACCTCTGCTTATAAGGTGTGACAGATTGATTCTTTAACATTTATGGGTAATTCGGATCCTAGTTTTTCTTTTTTTCCCATTATCTATTTCTACATTTTCAAGTTCATCAGTTGGTTCAAGGTTGAGTTATGTTCGCTCTTTCTGGATGTCAAAAGGGGGTGAGGTTTTGACCTATACCTCTGCCAATTAACTTGGCTCACCCACATAATTGGTAAAGACATATTAGCTCCTTTAAGACCTAGCACGTAGGCTTCTCGAGCTGCTCTTTGACTACCCCTAACTACTTTAATGTCACTATTTTCAGCATAAAATTTCATTGATAAATACATGATTAACGTACATGCTGCTAAGTCGTACAATGTTGGTCTGCCTAATATTGCATTGCAGGGAAAAGGAACATCTACTACTATAAATTCTGCTTTGAAGATTCTTGTATGTTCTTCATCAGCCAATTGCATTGATAAATCATTGGCGCCTTCTACATGTATATGTTTGCCTACCAATCCCAGTAATGGAGTGTGAATTGGCCTCAACTTCATCACATCAAGGTTTAAGATTTAAAAACCTTAGAAGTTATCAGATTGTTGCACTCCTATCATCCACAAAGATCCTTTTTACCACAAAGTTCTCCAATATTCCCTTGATTACCAAAGCATCAGTATGAGGGCAGTGAAAATTCCTACCATATTCTTTCATGAAGTACATCGATTTTCTCTCTATATCTACCTTTGTATTTAGATAAAGTGAGAAAATTTCTCTTGCTCGTCTTTTTCAGGTCGAGGTACTATCCCATCGGTAATCCCTCCCAAGATCATATGAATGGTGCCCAAAGTATCACTCTTATTAAGTTGTCGCTTTTCTTTACTCGACAATTCTGCTTTAGGTCCCACTTTTCCATTAGGTCTTGTTGACCTTATAAATTCCTTGAGGCGCTTCTTGTTGAATTAGTCTTTCAATTTCTCTTTTGAATGCCAAACAATTTTCAATATCGTGGCCATGGTCTCTATAAAAGTCACAATACTTAGATTTGTTACATTTTGATACCAATTCATGTCTCATCTGAGGAGGTTGGTTAGTGTGAACTTTGTCTGAGTTGCACCGAATCCAAGCTAGGACCTCATGTCGACTAGTTCTTAGCAGTATAAACTCCTCTCTGTTGGTTTCCTACCTATCTCCTCTAACATAAGGAGCAGGGTAGGGTTGACGTTGCCTGAGTGGAGGTATAGGCGAGTAAGATCTGATTGATTCCTTTTTTTTCTCTTGTGGGCCTTTAAACGAACACTTTATGCTTTCCATTCCTCATCTAATTTGAAGAACTTATTTGCTCTCGCCATAAGCTCTACAAAGGTGGTCGGAGGGTCAATCTGAAAAGATTCAAATAACTTATTATAATTACAGTTTTTCTCCATGCTGCTAATGGCCACTTCATGGCTTAAATTTTCCACTAGCATTGCCATCTTCTGGAAACTATCTATGTATCGGCTTAATGGTTCTCCATCTTCCATTTCCAAATCTAACAGGTTAGAAGAAATTCTCCTTTTTGGGATGCTGGTAATAAATTTGGACTTGAAAAGGGATGCTAATTGCAAGGGGTCTAGATTTTAATGTCTGGTACCATTATTTTGCTATGCCTTTTAATGTTATAGGAAAAACTCGACACATAATTTCATCTGAGTTTGTTTGTAAGTACATGAGGGTTCTGAAGTTAGCCAAGTGACTTTGGGATTAGTTGAACTATCATACTGGACGAATATTGGCATCTTGAATTTAGAAGGCATGGGGACAACTAATATGTCTGTTGATAAAGGTGAGTCGTCCCTTATTCCATAATTACTCGAGTCACCTCCTAACTACTTAAATTCTATCAATACTTTTCTAACCTTTAACCGCTGATCGATTTCATGGACAGACCGAGCTACATTACTCTGGTTAGAGCGAATAAAGTACATTTGTCTTGGCATGAGGTGTCAGCTCTACCTTCCTGATCTACATCACATGAGTTTGCTCATGTCAGTTTGGCAAACCCATGGGATTTTAGTTTTGCAAGTTACAGGGAATTGGCTAGGTATTTTCGAATGGCGAATTTTTCTTCTCTGGATGTTCAGCGATTGGTGGTTGTTGGTTGGCTACCACCTCAGTGATGTTCTCTAAAATTCCAGCAAAATTGTTTAAAGTCGTCGTTACTTGAGGATCAGTATTTCCGATGGGGATGGTATTGCTAGTGTTGTCTCTCATTTAGATAGCCCCGTTATTGTCGATTGGTGTGGCGCCAATATCACTGCTATTGTCGATTTGAACCTCACTAATAACCAGATTCAAATTGTTGGTCATCGTTACTAAAAAAGATATGCGAAGAACAAGTAGGACTGAAAGAAATTCAACCATTTTCCATGCCCACTGCACCAATTGATAGACTTCAAGATTCAAAGACTATTTTCTTTGTAAGTGATTGAATGCCCCCCTTATGATAATTAAGGCTATATATATTGGACTGTCTAATAGGAAAACATATCCATTCCTATTTAGGATTCATATGTCAAATATCCATTTAGTCACTATAAGTATAAGAGTTTTATAAATAAATTCTATATTAATCATTGGTGAATATTTATATTCTATCGTATCTTTTGTGACAACTTCCCTCCAAATAGTTTGAAGTCGACCTCTTCCCTTATAGCACCTTTCCACTATCAAAATATCACATCTATGAAGGTGGTTTATGTAATACATTATTGTACCATCTTAAGTGTCCTCTCATTTTATCTTCAACTTTTACTACTTGCACTTTTTGGATAATGCAATCATTTCTAATCTTGTCCAATCTTTCTGTGACCACATACCCATCTGAACATTCCATTTCTGCAACATTCATCTTATGAACATGTCGTGCATTGAATGCCCAACATTCACTCCCACATAATATTGTGGTTTCACCAGCGTCTTATAGAACTTACTTTCACCTTGTTAAATATCTTTCTATCACATAGTACACCTGTAGCACTCCTCCATTTCATCCACCATACTTGAATTCTATAATAAATATATTCATTTGTGAGGCCTCTTTCTAGAGGACAACTTAGATATTTGAATTAATTTCACTTGATTACTACTATATTATCTAACCCTCACTTTTCTGCTTTTTCCTTAAACCAAACTTGTAACACCCATTACTTGGTCTCACAATATTAGATAGTAAGTGCTACATTAAGTCCTATACTGAGGTGTTGGACTTCATATGCATAATTACTTATTCATTTGAAAACCAGTTATTGTTTTATTTTTTCAAAAATGCCTTAGAAAATTTTTTTAGGAATATTTATAGAAAAACTGCAAGGATTTCCCCCTATATTTTTAGTATCTCAAAATCATAGAAAATAGTTTTACACTTCTATAATATTAAGGACAATACAAACTACATTTTAAAATCATTTCTCCAACAAAATGTCAATATAAACATCAACTCATTCAACAAATCCATCATTTAAATAAGATCAAACTCATTTTATTAAAAATAGTTAAAATATTCTTATACGCCATAAAATGTATTTAGACTCAAAAAATATAACTGATATTCTAAAACATTTAATACATAAAGTCTGGCATAAAAGACATCAGGGTTCATTAATTATATTTACTTGCCAACTAAAACAAATATAGTTTCAAAAGAAGAGATGATAAGAAACTACCAGTCCGAAATAAAATATTGGTCCTCTAATATATTTGATGCTCACTGTGGTCCACTATCCAATATTCAGCAACCTGTGCATGATAAATCAAAGTGCTAAGCATAAAGTTTAGTGATGCTTCTTTTCAATTTAACAGAGAAAAACACATAAGCATACATAATAATCATGCATTCTCATATCACAATTTAATTCCATAATCAGGGCAATATCCCATAGCATAACATAATTCAATCACACAATAAAATATTCACATTTAGCATATAATATTAAGGGAAAAAAAATAACAAGGTCCCTAAGTTTTGGCGTAATTGACACTTGAGGACCTTAATTTTCGAAAAGCAATTATGAGATCCCTAAATTTTGATTCCGTCAACAGCTTGATCCTTCCATCCAAAACACTCAAGTTTAACCGTTAAATTAATGTGTAAATATAAAAATGCCTCGTATGTATTTTGTAGCCGCAAAACTTCAGACTAGATACTTTTCCTCATGTCTTCATTACCGCAGAGATCTGCAGTAAAAATACAAAACCACCTTTTCACCACCACCCCTACCACCATATATAACAAAAGTCTCTCTTGCTAGTCCAAAAGCTCCAACATCACTCCTTACATGTATACATAGATAGATCTGCAGTTTTGCATATACTTTAATATTCTGCACATATAACAATTAAATATGGGAAAAAAACAAAAGCACTCCTATTCCTTCCTCTGATTATCAACCTTTGAATGCTTGGATTGTTTCTAACTCTTGTGGCACCTGTACTCGTTTCTGCAATTCCTAAACGTCCCTACCACACAAGATCCTGACGCCTCCACTTTTCCAGTCCTCACCGAAGACATACTATACTTTTCCAAACCACTAACAAGGAGATGATTTTTTAATTTTTTATATTAAAATTATTTGTTTTTTCTTTTTCAGTATTCTTTTTTATCTAAGAAAATTACGTGAATTCAAAGTAGAAAACTAAATATTTAAATCTGCAGAAATAAAAAATCAAATCTATGTAAATAAAAAAGCAAAAGGCAAATAGAAAACTAAATCTACATAATTAGAGGATAAAAAGAAGAAGAAAAAGAAGGCAGAAGAGAGAGAAAGGAAAGTTGTTGCTAAGTAAAGAGAGTTGAGTGAAGAAGTTAGCACTGAGGGTAAATGGGGTGCTAATTGGAATTTAAGTTTTTTTTCTCTCTTATTGGACTTATTTAAATTGCTAAGACTAACGAGAAAATAGTAATTTTGGACGGAAGGACGAAATTATTGATGGAATCAAAATTTAGGGATCTTATAATTGCTTTTCAGAAATAGAGGTCCTCAAACATTAATTAGGCCAAAACTTAGGGACCTCGTTATTTTTTTCCCTAATATTAAACTCAATAATCATCATCACCAAATTAAATATAATTATATACTTAATCACATTATTACATCATTCAACATATTTTCTAAAAGCAGCATAATTAATCATTTACTTTATTTTTTAGAAATAATATTTTTAATTAGGCCACTAGCATAATTAGAAGAATCAAATAGCAAACAGAGAAAACATAATAGCATATGGCTCGAAAACCCATAATAATATCATACAACTCGTGGGTCAAGATCATAAAGTCTTATCATAAGCTAGGGGTTAGTTAACCCCTGAATAATGGGAGTTCGTTAGCTTTTGAATTAAAGGTTCGTTAGACCCTAAATAACTAACATTGCGTATCATATAATAACATAGACAATATTGTTTATCTTATGGAATGTCATATTTCTACACTACTACTGACGCAATCAAGTAAACTAGGCCAGAAAAATTCGTTATATTTAATTTATTTCATAATTCATCTACATCAGTGTTCATAATTTAGAATTTTTAGTCTCATAATTAGATCGGAACATTCTATTACAGTCTAAAAAATATTATTTTCATAAAATTTCATTTTTTCATAAAATCATATTCTTCCATACCAAAAATTTCATCATACTCAAATTTTCATAAATCATATACTTATTATATCATACTATAAATCTCATAAGTTCTCAATTTCATACATATTTGCATAAAATCACATTATTTCATAGAGTATTTTATTTCATAAAATATTATATCATAAATATAAATTCATATCATTCATTTAATTTCTCAATCATAACATGATTTCACATAATTAACGTATAATTTTCTATTTGGCATAATTTACAAGAATTTTGACACGAAACCCAATGCACTACTAATTCACATGTTAAACCTAATTAATTCATAATTCCTTATTTATTTTATGAGACATAAATTGATTGATTAATTGATCCATGAGAGTTGTTAAACCTGTAATTCATTTTAGAGCAATGCTAAATGGCACAACTTGTGCCTAGCTTAATCAGAACATACCATAATCTGAGTGAATAAAAAGTCTATAATACCCTTAAATTTCAAAATTTGTTTGGTGGGGAGAGAATGGCAATTTTAAACATTCTCTCCTACTTTAATGATAACAAATTAAAATTATCATCATCTCTCCTACTTTAATGATTACAAAACATAAAAAAGAAAGATGAATCTTAAAATAAGCATAAAAGAAATAAGGGTTGAGATTGAAGATGAAGAGATTAACCATTGGATAAAGCCAAAAAGGATTGTGATTAGCCATTGGATATGTGACTCGGTAAAATTAGAGAGAGAAAGAAGCAAACAAGTTAGTTAGAGAAAGTGGTCACATCAAGTTATGACTGCACATGCGCATTATAACCCACCCAACTTGAGTAATCCAACCCAATCCACCAGGTTTGAAGATATAATAGGTTGAATTGGGTGGGTCATCTTTATAATTCACAGGTTGGGGTCACGGATTCAATGGCAAAGCTAGGACCCTAGGATCAGGGAGTGCACTAATGTAAAATATATATTTTTTTAGTATAAGAAATTTAAAAATAAATTGAATTATGTAATAAAAATCTACCACTTTCATTCATAATAAACAAAAAACCATTACATGAATTTTTTCAAAAAAAAATCACATTTGCACTCTACAAAATTTCATGTTTTGAAACCATTAAGTATCTTATATTCAATTACACAATTGAGCTTTCACAATCTTCATTGCAAAAAATGCTCCCTTTACAGTCCATGTGGCAACAAGTAAAACTAATGTTAACTTAATAAGTGAGTATACAAATGGATAAACAATATGTCTCCCGGTTTCAACTAGCTCTTGGCTCTTGGAAACATCAACTCAATTTTTTATATATTTAATAAGACCCAAACTAATTTAAGGGTATTCACAAATAATGAATACAACAATTTAAGAGGTTCACTTAATAAATATATTTAATAATTGCATAGAAAAAATTTTCAAATCAGGGAGGTGCATGTCCACCCTCTCAACTATATTTGGCTTAGCCACTCTACGGGTTTACTAAATAACCCTACAGCCCGACCCAATCCATAAATAAATTATGCATTATTTAGTTAATTTGATTTCATTTTCAATTTTGAATATAAATACTAAATATTTACATATTTAGTAGATATTAACTTTGTTATTAGAGTATATTGTACTTTAAAACATATTATATAATTATGTTATTAAGTATTTTTAATTTTACTGATTGTCTTTTGTATTAGAAAATTTAATTTTTCCTTGTTGATTATGATTATGATAATAATAATAATGATCATGTTAAAAATTTTAATTTTAATATAGTCATTGGAATATATTTGTAGCTTGTGAAAATTATTTTATAATTAAGTTTTTAAGTATATTTAATATTTTTTAGTAATCCTCTTAAAGAGTTGTAGTTTATTTAAAAATTTTTTATTATTATCATTTATTTGACCCGCGGGTTCACACATTTAATGGGTTGAGTTGGATCAAAAAAATCATTGACCCGCACATACAGGTCTAGTACTTTAAATCAATAAACTTAACCCAACTTGACCCACGTGTAGCCCCACATTATGTAAACTTTACTCAAGTTTCACTTCAATAAACATCTAATGCCATAGCTATTGTAATTATATTACTAGGTTAGTGATTTCTAATACAAAAAGTAAAATAGATAAATCTGATTATTAAATGATATAGTACTTAAAAATTAAAATCAACTCCATTTATCAATGATTTTTTGTTTCTATTGATTGTTGTGTATTGAAAAAAATTATAGCTTTCTTATAACAATACATACAAAGTTTTCAAAAAAAAAAAAATCTCTCTCCATTTTATATGGATTTCAGTAGCAATTCACAAAATTGTTTGTTTAGATTTAAAAGTTTTTTTGGATAATGATAAAAATTATTTTTTAATGTATTATTTTTTTATTTTTCTTCTTGATAATAAAAAATGAGTTTTTTGGAAAAAGAATTTATATTTTGAGTTGGAAACTTTTAACTTTTTCCATTTTATTTGTTTGTAGGAAAATTTCTAATTTTGAAATTGATTAATAGTTTTAATTTAACAAATTCAATCAAATGAAATACTTAGTATGAATGCCAGTAAATTCAAAATTTTGATTTATAAGATACATGTACATCCAGTTAAATGTTTTTATAAAACAATAATAGCTATAATTCATGTTTAATCTTAGTTTATTAAATGAGTTAAACATCCAATACTTATCTAGATTAAGCGAGTTTAATGTTAGTTTTTTGATGAGTTAAACGTTCTTTCCTTTTATAGTTTTATAAAGCAAGTTAGAATCTGGATGTTTAATGTTAGTTTATTAAACTACAATCATTTCATTAATATGTTGTAATCCATTATGAATTTTATAAAATACATTTATAAGCAAATATTTTTATAAAAAAATTTAACTTATTTTGTAACTCATTTAACTGTTATAAAAAATTATTATTTTGTGAACCATAATTTTCAAAGTTGCCCATTTTATTTTTGTTAGTGTTAAGTGTTAATAGGTGAAGAGGTTTCTTCAATTTTGGTTGCAAAGAATTATCCATGTGTAAACAGCTTAGCCCCCGATAAAATCAAGTAAAATACCTACTTGACGTCATGATAGAAATATTACATATATATAGTAGCTCCTAAATCCTCAAGTCAATATAGGACCCTTTCTTTCTTCAATGAGCACCTGCAAATTTACTTTGGGTGATTAAGTAATTGCATTTCCATTAATTCTAGTCGGGCCAACAAGTCCTTGAAAATTCCAAATAGTCTTCAAAGTCTTGAAAAATTTTACTTTACTTCTCATATGGTTGGCCATGACGAGATTAGCACAAAACAAATATTTTAATTCAATAAAAGCCATGATAATCACATAACAAATATTAAGGCATATATTTATTAAATATAAATAAAAGCAAACAATTATAGGATGAAAGTGGTTCGGCCAACCTAGAAAGTTCATCGAATCCTTACTAAATCACATCAAACTTAAATCATAGCATGTTCATAACACATATTCAATGATTTCATGCTCAAAAGCTAAAAAATGAACAAAAACACAAGGGAGGTAGCAGCTATAAGATTGGGCCAAGACTTATATACATATAAAAATTCATAATGATGCAATAATGATATAGTTCCACCATCAAGTAGTATGCATTACATGGAGGAATCATATTTAAGCCACAAAATTATGGAAATATGCAATCATTCTTTGAAAGAATATCTAAAATGGGTAATGACACAAACTTTAACAAATTAAGCCTCCAAAACTTCATTTCATTTACTTTTGGAGGATTCACCTCCTAAAATTAAGAAAAATGAGACTATTACCTACTAAAATATGAACATGTAATTTTATTATAAAAACATGATGAATGTAACATATAATGAATGCTTTTAGCCCTTAATTTAAAAGAAAAATAAAAGAACGAAGAGAGAGAAAGTGGTAGAGAGTTTAAGAGGGATTTCCCCTTGATTTACTTGGAATCTTGCAACAATGTTTACATCTACCTAAAGATCTTGTTAGGAGAATAACATATCGTATTTTGTTAGAGAGATATGCAGTTTAGGTGAGTGCTTTAGGTCTTAGACGCTTCGCCATGCAGTTTAGGTAATGTTTGGTTGAAAGTTTAGTGGTTTGCTGTGTGGTTTTTCTCTCTTGTTTACACACCAATTTTTGGGGGAATTAGGAGACATGTTTTTATGTTTCACATGCCTGGAACATGCATGTGCTCGAGGTGTAATTCCATGCATTAAAATATAGAGTTTATTGTGCAACATTTGCTTTTGGTGATTGTACATTGGATAAGGCAAGTTTTAAAGGGTGGAACACTTTCGGTGGTGTGAGATTACATAAGCATAAGGTGAGAGATTGCATTTTGTTTTGTAGTAGTATGACTTGATTATAAATAAATTTTGAGACATTAAGGGAAAAATTATAATTTAAATGTAATTATAATTTTACCTAAAATATTAAGTATAGACTTAAAGTAGTACTAAATGCCTCATTATGATCCGAATCATAACCACCTTTATGGAAGAAAATCACTTTAGAGGATTTAGTTGAAAGTACAATTTTATCATTAACTTGTTTTGCATTTAATGTCACCAAAAAAATAATCTTTTCACACTAGAGAAAAGCACACACGCCAATTTCACAATACAAATAGTCATACTCACACACGCATATCAAGGCTAATAAATTTCGCTTTTTTTTTCTCTCTCTCTCTAAGAGATGTTTGGGGTCAAAATTGATGAAACAAAAATTTAATTATTAATTTATTAGCAAAAGATTAATCATGGGCTTTAGATGTAGTCATGGGCTTCAAATTAAATTAAATTTATTTATTAACATGGGCTTTAGAGGTGAATGAAGATTTAGTTTACATTTAATTATTTTAATCAAATTCGATTTAAAATAATTTCAATTAATATTATTTTAATTTAATAAAATTTCAAGTGTAACTTAATCAAATGTGATGTAATTTAGTTCTAATTTTAATTTAATTTAGTGTGTGTTGTGCATCTATATATATATATTAAGGTGTTGCAATTTCATAAAATTTCAAGTGTCACTTAGTGAAATTGGATTTAATTTAAATTTAGTTAAGATATCGTAATTTAATAAAATATCAAATGTAACTTAATCAAGTCTAGTTTTAAGTGTAACTTAATTAATTATTACTTAATTTAATTTTAAATTGGGCATCTTAATTTAATTTAATTTCAAATTCTATTCAATTTAATAAAATTTCAAATGTGATTTAATTTAATTGAAATTATAATGTTTTAAATTAATTTAATTTAATTTCAAATGTGATCAAATATAACTTAATTTAATTTCAAATGGATGGATTAATTTAGTTTAACTTTAAGTGTAAACAAGTGTGAATTAATCCAATATGACTTAATTTAGTCACATTCAATTGTCTAAATATAATTTGAAATGAAGGGTAACTTAATTCAATTCAATTAGCGTGTCTTCATTTAGTTTAATTTCAAGTCTGATCAGGTGTGACTTAATTTAATTTCAATTGGGGTGTCCCAATTGTTAAGATTCTAAGTATGACTCAATCAAGTAATTTTAATTTAAATTAATTTTATTTCAAGTGTGACTTAATTAAATTTCAATAAGCATATCTCATTTTAATAAATTTTCATGTGTAACTTAATTTAATTCTAATTGAGGTGTCTCAGTTGAATTTTAATTTTTTTTTCAAACGCAACTAAATGTAATTTAATCAATCATTACTTAATTTAATTTTAATTTGAGTGTCTTAATTTAATTTAATTTCAAATGTGACCAAATGTTGATGAATCAAGGTGACTTATTATCTAAATAGATTTTGAAATCAAGTGTGACTTAACCCATTGTTATTTAATTTAATTTTGATTTGGGTTTCATAAATTAATTTAATTCATAATGTCACTAAATGTGACTTAATCAAGGGTGCCTTAATTTAATTCAATTAGAATGTCTTAATTTAATTTATTCTCAAATATGACTAGGTGTGATTTAATTTAATTTAATTAGGGTATCCCAATTGAATAAAATTCCAAGTTTGACTAAATCAAGTGATTTAATTTAGTTCCAATTAGGATATTTTAACTTAAATTAATTTTATTTCAAATATGACTTAATTTAATCTCGTCTAAGATATTTCAATTTAATAAAAATTAAAGCGTGTCTTAATTTAATTTTAATTAAGGTATCTTAGTTTAATTAATTTAATTTTAAATGTGACTAAATATATCTTAATTTATTTTCAATTAAGGTGTCCTAATTTAATTAATTTCAATTAAGGTGTCCTACTTTAAATTTAATTTCAAGTGTTTAGCAGCCAAAAACATTTTAGAAAAGGATGTTAAAGATATTATTTCAAGGCAATTTTTGCTAGATGGCAAGCCATTTTATCATCTTTCGATTTTGAGGTTCAAGTCATTAAAGGTACTTCTAACTCTTTACCTAATTTTCTTACCTGCGAATTTTTGCAGGAAAAAGATAGAAACAAAAAAGTTTTTCCCTTTATATGAAGAATTTGTTAAGCAAAACTTAATGGACACTTCCATTAATAATAAAATTACAAACGAGAGCTATGGAAAAAGAGTGTGAGTATTGCTTCTCAATTATCTGGCCCTTCAACTACTCAATTACCAATACCAGCTTTTGCTTCAACTACTTCTGTTACAAATAGACCAACCAATTACTATGACACCCTTACCGGTGCATTATCATCATCATCCAAAATTAATTATCCTTATGTTAATAAGGATATAGATATATCAATTACCTACATCGAAAAGGAATATACGAAATGTTCAAATTTTTTGGAAGTCGCTCTAAAAGTATTTCCTTCTAATTTCCATTTTGTTCTCGAGTCACTTTCAAAAAATAGAAAATTTTACGAGTTTATATTAGTTGATACAAATTCTATAATTCTGGAACATATTCATAATCCAGAAGACGTTAGAAAGGTTTTGTATTTAAAAGTTCAAATAAAAAAGGTTTTCTCTCTCTTTGATTGGAATCAGAATCCATACACTGAAAGAAAATTTAGTCAAAACTTTGTACCAAGTTCTTTAAACTATGAGGATTATAAAAAAGTTTGAAATAATGCGTTTTATTTAAGAAATCATAATCATTTGTGGTTCATAATGATTCCACGAGGTTCAATTACAGAATTTTCTTATTGGTTTTAAAAATGGTTCAAGTATTTTGGATGTTCAATTAAAACTTTCCCTACAAAGATACTACAAGGCTTTGAGCTCTATGATAAACAATTAACCAATTTCAGTCAAGATAACCTACTCTCATTCGTAGCTACTTTTGGGATTCCTTGGATTTTTTCCTAAAATTATCAAATCAAACCAGTTCAACCACTACCCTTTCCTCTTATATTGGCCAGAATTTTCATTAACAAATGGTGGAAAGATTACAACCAGACCCAAGCTTGTGTTCAAGCTGTTCAAAGAGAAATCTACCTTTAGCAAAAAAATCCAAGGAATCTAGATTTCTTAATAGATAAGGGTAAGTGGCAGGCTGCCCTCGCCGCTACCAGTTCAATTGAAGAATTCAAAGAAAAAATACAAGATATAAATAGTCAAGTATCACGTTTAGACGGAAATGAAAATGAAGCCACTTCTAACTACTCACCACTTCATGAAGACGGTCGTTATGATATAGATAAAATAGATTTAAGTCTATCCGGTTCAAGTAAATATCAAATATACTAGGATATATTCAAGTTTGTCTTATCAGACTCTTTCTGTCATTATATAAGTATGTAAAGTTATTTGTCTGTATTAGGCTTATACAACCTTTGTCCATATTAGGCCTTATCCAACTTTTGTCCATATTAAGCCATATCCAACCTTTGTTTATCCATATAGATAACACTCATCTTATTAGGTAATCGTTATATGGACTTTAAATCAAATGAAGTCCATACACCTCTATAAATACCTAAGTGTGTTTTGAACTTTTGTATATTTATCGTTTTAACTCTGCTTTATTTTAAATTACATTGACTAAATTATTATTATGCTTTAGTTAATTGATATGATTATTTATACTTATGTCTATCTTATTACTTTGCCGGACTCTACTCTCCTTTTCATTTCAGCTTGACAATTACTATTACTCCATAATGAATCAACGTAACTTAATTTCATTTTCTAAATAGAACTTGAAACTAAGTATAACATAATGAATTGTCACTTAATTCAATTCTACTTTAGGTATCTTAACTAATTTCATTTCAAATGTAAGTTAACGTGATATGATCAAAGTTGACTTAATTAAATTTAAATTAGAGTGACTTAATTAAATTTAAATTAGAGTGTCTTAATTTAATTCAATCCCAAATCTGAATAGGTATGATTTATTTTAATTTCGATTAGGGTGTCACAATTCATTAAAATTCCAAGTGTAACTTAATCAAGTGACTTAATTTAGTTCCAATTAGAATGTTTTAATTTCAATTATCTGAATTCAAGTATGATCTAATTTAATTTCAATTAGGATATCTCAATTGAATAAAATTTTTAAGTATAATTTACTAAAATGCGATTTAATTTAGTTTAAATTAGATTATCTTACTTTAATTTAATTTAATTTCAAGTGCGACCAAGCGTTATTAGACAAGCTACAAATACAATCATGATATTTTAATTTAGTTTTAAATGTACCTAACTATAACTTAATCAATTAAAATTTAACTTAATTTTAATTAAAGCATCTTAATTTAAATCACTTTTTTTTATTTCAAATATCATCAAATGTGATTTAAAGTCTAATATTCACTATTCTAAATCGTCATTGTAAATATGAAGACAATACATATTTTTTTATTTAGCATAGAATTGCCAATAGACTATATTTTTTACTCTTTCCATGGACTAATTTTCCCTCTTCCCGTGGACACTATATAGTCCAAGTATATATGGAATGAAAATATGATTTTCAAAGACAATTAATGATAATATTTGCATATTTGACATTTTTCCTATTGCATTTAATGTCATCTAGCCCTACACATTTTACAATGACATTTAATGTGGTTCTGAAGGATATATGAGTAAATATACACATTTTAAATTTAGTTTTCAATTTTCAGCACACAATATTTAGTCAGGATAATATTGACATTGGACATTCTAAAACCACTCATGACCTTATCAAAACCACCTAGATCATTATGAGGAAAAAATCTTTTAGGTAGACTTAATTGATTTATGTACAAAATTTTATTCAGTTAAAATTTTAGATTACATATATCTAATATTTTAATTATGATTTATTTATTTAAATAGTTAAATAAATAAATATAATTAACTATATTGAAAAATCCTAGCAATATAATTATGATTTATTTAAAATTTTTAAATGAATAAATATAATTTTTTATATGTTTTAATTATAATTATTTATTTAAAGTTTAAATAAAAAAATAATTAATTTATTTTTAATTTAGGTGTTTTATTGAAATAACCCGAAAATTCAAGTTCAAAGATTTTCCATTTAAAAATTTAATTGTGAATTTTAACCAATGATATTTAGCAAAGAAAATATTTTATTATTGTTAAATCAGACCCATAAACCAGTTTGAAATCCTTAAACTCGACGAAAACCTTTAAATCAAATGAAAACCAAACAAAACCATTGATTTGGACCAAATTGGTTCGAATCGAACCGGATCAGCCTAGAGAACCCTAAAAACACCTTTTTTTTTTTCCTCTTTTACTCTTCTTTCTCTTCTTCTTTTTCAATCCAGTGCCGCTCAACCATTACTTCTCTCTCTCTTCGTTTTCCAGTCACCTAAGACTAGTCTGGCAGACTTCCTTCATGCCGCCACCATTTCTCGGCTTCTCCCTCATCTCTATTTTTGTTTCCGGTGAACGCAGTAAGCAGAGGAACTACAATCTTATCTCTGATCAGATAGCTTTGCCTTCAATGCTCTCCTTCATCTCTCTAGTGGTTTTACATCGTTTTCTGCGATTCCAGTGTTGAGGATGGGAGTCGATCAACTTCTTTCCTCCCTGTGAGCATTTACCCTTTGAAAATCGTGAGCTTCATGGTTGATCTGTGAAACCAACATGGACGGCAACTCTAGGCTCTTGTCAAGCCCGCTCCGACCAATTAGAGGGCCAATCTCGCTCAACCAACACCAGAAATGGATTCCTTAGTAAAATTCAAGCCAAGTGATATGAAGGGTGCTTGATTCTAGGCATCATGACTTTTCGGTCACCGTGGACGGTGACGCTAGCGGCGGTCCGGTGAATCTCTGGCGAGGCCCCGAGAGGCAAAAACCTGGGATTTATGCACCGAACCTAAATTTGAAATTTGATTTTTAATTGATTATCAAAGTTCGTCTACTGCTCCTGCTAGTCAAAATCCAAGCAAATGCTTACTCTATCTGTTATCACTATGAGTAATAATAAATGACGCAGACCATCATTTGCATACACGCATCGACCATTTCGCATCTTATAAATATATATTTATAGACACAACTAATATTTAGTCTTCATTATTTTAATACTATATGATGAAAGTAACATTATTTACATTATGATCATCGTATAAATTATATTATTTCAAGCATATGAGAATCATATATTTATATACATTCCATAATTAAACTCATATTTGCTTATTGATCTCTTATGCGAATTACTATACTATATGAGCTGATTGGATTACTTGCGATGTGACTATATTGTGCTTTGTTTGCATGTGAAATTAGAATGAAATAAGTCGTGACACAAAACCACAGGGTGGCTTCCTTATGGTAATGAAAAAGAGAATAGAAAATTAATGAGAGGACTGATCAAGTGAGGAATAGACCAATTGGCCATGTGTGGGGGATCGGCTCCTCGGCTCATATTTTGGGGGATGAGCTCCTCAGTCCGTAATGGGGGATGGACTCCTTTATCGTGAAATATGATTATCAGATTACTTGTGAAATGAGAAAATAATGATGCCACTAACCAAACTCTATATGATGTGATTGTTTGACAGTGACATCTGTTATGGTTATTAACCATGTGTCATGCACTTGGTTGAACGAATGTTCACTATATAACTTGAAAAGCATTTTGCGTAACTGTTTGGGTTATGTATTATTTATTATTATTCATTGAGTTTGTGAAACTCACCTCTCCTTCCTTAAAGTTTTCCTATGAGGCAGACACTATGCTTGTTCAGATAAGCTTTGCTTCTTCCTCCGTAAAGTTAAAGTAGAAATTTCCAGTTTTGGATAACATTTGAGTATATAGTATTGTGTATAAGAATGTATTTATCCTTACACTGAGCTTCGCAGATAGAGAGTCATGTATTACAATTTACCACGTAAGAATTATCAGTGCGTTGTTCAATAACCTGTGAATTTTCTAATTGACTCTTTAAAAGAACGATTGGCCCAATTTGCCTACATTATAAACAACGTAAATGGTATATGAAGTACAGGTCCGAGCTATGAATTATTTGAAAAATAAAAGCTGAGACAGAGATATGATTTGATTGTATGATTTAATATCGTCGTATTATGAGCTTATTGTTCCTGGAATCGACTTTAAAGTAATAGATTAATGTAAGTTAGCTTACTATGGGCCTCGAGAGTCTTAAGCTTATCTGAGCTCTAGTGCCGGTCCGGCCCACAATTTTGGGTGGCGACATTCATATACAGATAATTATATTTTTAGTAGATGAACTATATATTTCTTTTATTTTGATATCTGAAAGGAAAACGGTATCGATTGAGTGCCTGAACTTTTTAAAATTTACAATTAGGTATCTCCAACCAAGCTGGCTAACTAGAAAGTGATTATACAATTGTGGATCTCGCTTTTTTAACACATGGCAATTAACATGGAAAAAAAATTTTCATTTATTGTTGCCCAACAACCTCCTTCTCTATCTACCCACAGCCTCTGAATCAAAATTAAAAAATCTTTTTGCTTCAATCTTCTTCTCTAAAACCCAGATCTCATGAACTATTCAAGAATTACAAGCTCATCAAATATTTAAAAAAATGTCTTATCCTAATCCTATTCATGCTCAAGTCATCTAGTTGTTAATTCGTTATAGATTCTAAATGTAACATCCCTTCCGGGTCCACCCGTTAACCCGAATGAACCGAGCCGAGACGCTACAATCTGGTTGAACTTATGTCCTGTCATGCTGATATCATCCTGTATGCTAAATATGAATACAAAACATTCCCAATTAAACTCCAAACTTCCAATATCTCCAACTAATAATCATAACACAATAACACTATCTATATGTATAGTCATAACTGTATAAATCCTCAATAGCATTTAATATCCAGCAATTAATTGCATTTGTGATCTATATCAAGTTTTCATGACCTAATCATACCAACTATAGTAAAATATTTCATCTTCAATCATTTCATAAGTATTATTCTTATCTCCAACTACTTACACCAAAATAATTACATGCTTCACTTATATTTACAATCACATAAGCTCTGACAAATGTAATAATTATACATGCCATAAATCTTAATACATGCCATAATTCTTAATTATACAACTCTCAATCTACTATGACCAAATTAATCACTTCTGCTTTGATAGTACTCTTCAAGTCTTCAAGTAGCAACCACGATCTTCAATCTACGCGTGATAAAAATCGATGCGCTGAGTATAAAACTCAGTGATGCTTCTAATTCACATACTTAACAAAGTGTGATGACAACTAACTTAAAATACAAATTTCATAAAAGCATTGAAAATCATAGATTCAGTAAATTTCAACATCAATGTATCTTTATAGCAAAGAATAAACTTCTAATGCATAACATAAATAATTTAGTTCAAATTATCTCATAACTCCTTTACATGAACTTTTAATCACACATATCATGATACTATCATGATCTTACCTGCTGTTCATTATGCTGTATGAATTAAATAAATAAACATGTAAGAACACATAACAATATATTTTTATTGTCTTACTTGCTGTTCATTATGCTGTATGACTTATGCACTTTTAGTCACATCATATAAGTTATGATTAATAACATCTCATGGCTGTATGGCTCCTTAAAGATTCAATAAATAAACTTGTAAGCATATATAGCATTATACTTTCATGATCTTACCTGATGTTCTTTATGCTGTATGAATTCTGCAACTTTTATTAAAACTTAGTGAATATCGCAACGAATAAAGAAACATATAAGCACATACATATGTAGAAATAAACATGTACTCACATATGGAATGTAAGCACACATATCATAATACTTTCATTATCATACTTGTTGCTCATTATACTGTATGATTATGCAATTTGTAGTCAATATAACTGTATAGCTCCATAAGGTTATAGTGAAACCAAAGTGATAAGAAAAATTGTATGAAACTGGATGAATACTGTATGACTGGGCTGCTATGGCCATTATATAATCATATCCACTCAACGGCCTGTAGCCGGAGTACCAAACTGTATGGGGCGCAGATCTGCTATCCTATGTCGCGACATAGCCTTATCTACGTGGTTTCTACCTAACCTCAATGGAGCATATTAATGGTATGTCAATAGATAAAACAAATGCATAGTAACTGTGTCATAATTTGCATGCTTGTGTCATGTTATTTTTCACATGCTTGTGTCATGAAATTAACTGCTTTATAATTTCATAAACCTTACTGCTTACCTGTATGCTGATAGCCTTGCCAAGCGGGCAACTTGTGTCCTGTTAGTTTCACATCATTTGCATGCTTGCACTTTATGTTTATACATGTGTTCATGTTGTCTTTTTGTTTTAAAATGATTGAAGGCATACAAGTTGAGCAAAAGAATACAATTGCATAGAATTCATAACTTCATACACCATAGTGTTTACCTCATTTCACATCATTTGCATGCTTGCATGTTGGTTTGATACATGTTCTCATGTTGTCTTTTTGTTTTAAAATGATTGGAGGCATACAAGTTGAGCAAAGGAATACAATTGCATAGAAAATGAAGTCCAAAAGAGCATCAGAACGCAATTCGCGAGCGCGCCATGCAAAGTCGCGAGCGCGAGAAGCACACAAGAAGGTCAGAGAGTTTATAGGCCAAATTTGCGAGCGCGCAATGAAATTCGCGAGCGCGAGAAGTGCAAAATGAGAGTCAGAGAGTTTACAGGCACAATTCGCGAGCGCGCGTCGTGTTTTCCAGCCTGTGCAGTCTGTACTATTTTGGTCATATCTCTCAATTTACAACTCCGATTTGGGTGATTCAAAAACCCATGGAAAGCTAACACATAGAGGAACAAATAACTCTTCTATGACACTTCCTAATTCCATCATTAAATAGGGTCAAAATCAAGGTGAATTTACTGGTTACTTTTCCAGCAAAACCTGTTTCAGCATGAACTCAATATCTACTTCATTTATTCATTTCATCTCATGCTTTTTCACCATTTTCAATCATCTTACTCAACATTAAACAACATATTTTCTCATTATCAACACACCACACAAATTCTCATGCAAGGAAATTAATTAAACCAAAAGAGATAGCACACCTTCACTTAACAAGCTTGGAATCTTCTTCTTAGCTTCCTTCTACCTTGAGCTCACCTCTCTGGGATAGAATAGAAGTTGAATTAATGCTTAACTCCCATTAAAATCTTCACTACCATTAAAAGTGATGGAGAAAGGAAGGTGGAAGAGGAAAGTAGAGGAAGAAGATGAAGATAAGGATGAAGAAAGGAAATGAAATGGAACCCACGGGTACATCTCCAAAATATCAATGATTTTTATGTGAAAATTACCAAATGGTACCTCAAGTGTCAAAATGGTACAACTCAATACCTCAACTTTATATTTTAGTGCAAGCAAGTCTTAATCCTTATACTTTGATCTTTTTGTTTCCTTCAAGTAAGTCCACTTCTTTTCCTGATTTCAATTACCTCCCATTCTACCCCACTCTGGACTCTAATAGCTCGAACCGGGTTTTGGATCAGCCCGACTCGACACTAAGCAACAACTCGATTCAATAGAAAAATGGGACGTTACACTAAAATTTTTCCCTTGAAAACTCACCCAAATAAGTAAATAAATACGCAGCAACTACACACGTTGATATTAGCACAACTATTATATCTTGCTTTCATAAAGGCTATTTTTTAGAACAACAAACAAGCAAGGCATAGAGAAGTGAGGCCAAAGCCTTTGAAATCTTAAAAAAATAAAAATAAAAATAAAACATGCGCACATTTGTTTCCTTTCAAAATACAATCTTCTAAATATTAATGCACATTAACATATACTTAATTAATCAAAATGATTTAAAAGGCTTTCATTCGTTAAGATTCAAGAATGAGTCGCATAAATATATGTAAAACTTATCTCACCATATGCAAATTGAATTGTTTGTCTTCGATAATCCACCTCTCATCTATCCAAAATGCAATCCATCTCAGGAGATTCGCAAGGAACAAAATTTGCATGAATTAGATCAAGTTAAGATCAACGACCAAAAAATTTCTCTTGATTCATTTGATTTTAATTATAGAGGGTTTATTGCTTTTAAACCAGTTCTAGAATCAGGAAGTGGGGTTGTAGAGGAAAATACATGTCCAAAGGTTAAAAGGTGTTTACACCATATTTTAATTATTTTTGTGTTATAGTTTGACTTGTTATTTTATGATTTATATTGGGCTTATAAATTAATTATCCTTAAAAATATTAGAGACCCATAATTAGTTAATTAATAGCTAAGTAAATATACTCAGAATTAATAGGAGGTAGTTAACAAAAGGGATCAAGTAACGGTACACATGATGCACAATGATGAAGAGAAGTTATCTGAGTAGTTGAGATGTCGTGTGTGTGAAAGTGTTAACCTCTAAGTGTGTATAAAGCCAAGCTCAAGCATAGAATGTTCCCCCAACAATCAACTCCAAAAAATCAAACTCAATATCAAACTCAACTACAATTTTTTAAACAAATAATAATTTCTATTTCGTTTTTGTTCATCGTAATTTTCTTTTGCAAGTATTCTCAATTTGTCTTTGCAATTGCAATCACTGTCAATACAGTATTTTTAATTCAAGCAATCTCTTTATTTTATAAAATTTTTACAAAATTTATTTTTCAAGCACTGTCAAATTAATTTCTTGCAATTGGTGAAGCGTTATCGTGGAGCCAAAACCCTTCAGTCTTTTGATTAAAAAGTTCAGGTGACTCAATTTATCCTAAAGTTGGTAAACTTCAATACCTAGCACGCTCAAGCAGTTAGGTAGCTGTAATTGTTTTACAGTGCGAACAATGGGAAATTTAATAGTTATGTCTATGTGGATTCCATGTGGCAAGTTGATTTAAAGCTCTTTTATGCCACGTCATCTACCACATGTGAAAAAATAGTCCCACGATTACACAATTGTGTTTTCGACGAGACAAATCAAATTGAGACACTAAAATACAAATTTCAAAAAGTTCATATACTCAATTGATAGTGTTTTCTGTTCAAACACCAAAATAGAAAAAAAAAAATGAAAAGTTCAAACATTGAAGTTAAAATTATCCCTTTCATATGTAAGGTTTAATAAAGAGTATAAAATAAGGGAGCCACCAAATAGAAGCAGAGAGTGTAATTTGCTAGCACCTCTAAAGACATGTTTTCTCGATTCTCTAAAATCGTTTTAGAGTTTTTTGATTATTTGTTCGTGTAGATATAATTAGAATAAGACAATTGATCGATTTATAGCTTGCGACAATCCAGCCGTGAAGAGCAGTATTGCCACATAGTGGAAGGATCAAATTCAAGGTATTCTTTTTAAATGAACTTTTATTACCTTATTTGTTTAAACGAATCCTATTGGCATAATAAATAGATATGTCCTTATTTTACCATTGCGTTTATATTATGTTAAATCCCAACATATATTATTTTTTATTTTAATGTACTATATAAATAAAAAAATCAATTAAGTTTTTTTCTAAATAATGTGCAATAAAGATTATTATGCTTAAATACTTACTAGTATCTTTTAATATGCTTTGCACATTATTTATACTCATTGATACTCGGTGCACTTGTTACATTTACTATTTTAAAACATATAAAATAAATGCATTAAAATATAACATTTAATTATATAATAAATTTTTAAAAAAGAATTAATAGATGTTTTCAAAAAAAATAAGAATTAATAGATAAAAGTTAATTTCTTCTAAAAAAACATAAAAAATTAGTTAAGAGATTAAGAGTAAAACAATTAATTAATATCTCTAAAAACAAAGGAGAATGATAAAGCAAAGAATTTTTATTAATTGAACTCTATTAATAAATTGTAGTAAATTAATAATAATAATAATAATAGTCAAGAAAGGGAGAAAAAGGAATTCAGTTATAATAATTAATAAAAATTATATGCTTACATGCAGTTCACATAATCCTCATTATTGCCTAAGAACGTAATATATGTTTTGACTTGAGAGCTTATGCGTCCCTTCGTTGTATTAGAAGAAATTTTTTTCTTTAGACTCAAAATAGTCTAAAAAAATTAGTCTAAGTTCATTAAACAAACTATTTATATTAGTCTAAAGAAATAAACTCATTGTAGAAGTAGCAAAGGGGTTTTTAATTTTTCTCTAATCTTTTTTTCTCTAGGGTTTATTTCTTATATATGTAGTAATACATTCTTTAATTATTTTCACCAAGTTTTTAATTTTTTTAATATTTATTCTTTAATTTTTTTAAATATAAAATTAAAACCTTTAAAAATATTTTTTCATCTCTAAATTTAATAAGAGTATCTTGGTTAATCCCAATATTTTTCTTTCCTATTCATTCTTTTATATATACTAGTTCTTTTTAGGATGTGCAACGCATATTGACTATACTCGTTATATGCTCATTTTTTATACTTGTTTAGCTTGTTTATTTATATAATTAAACTATAAATTCTCATTTAGATTGCAATAAATATAGTGATTTTTATATATACAGTAAAATATTATTTTAATTATATATCTTACACTGTAATATCTCATTGAAAAAAATGATATATTTATTTCTCTCTTTAAAATAGCAATTTAAATATGAAATATGCCATTTATATTCTTTTCAACATACTTATTCATATAGCTTTTATTATATACTATTTGCTTTTATTTTTTTGTTTAAGTACTAAATTGATTTGTAAAAATCATCATATAGCTTTTATTGTACGTTTTACAATTAATTTACATATTTTGTTAATAAATTTCATTATAATCTCTTTTAGTAAATAAATATACTTTAATAATAGAATAAGAAATTAATCTAATAAATTAAATTAAATATTTATAAATAATAATAAACTTTATTTTCATTGTTTAGCCAATCAAAATCATAAAATCATTTAAAAAAATTATTATTAAAATCATATTCCTTAATAAAAAGAATAGAATTTGAATTAAATAAGATATTAATATAATTAATCAAATTCGAGATGTTTAAAAATAATAATTTTTTGTCTTATTTTTTTGCCAACCAAATTAGAGTGCAATTTGTAATTAAGAAATTTAACCATATTCTTTTTAAATCAAAATCTTAGTTATCTAGGTATATTTATTTAAAATTCAAAAAAAAAAATGACTATGACTAAAGTTATTTAGAATATCTTAAATTTTACAAGAACAATATAGAAAATCTCATTATTCCCCCTCTCTTCATTCCCACTTTTATATATAATATGGATAAATAGATAGATATATTATAGATTATAAATTTATCTTATTATCTATTAAGTTAAATAGAGCAAAATAATATATATAATAAATACTAAAAATATGTAATATGTATTTAGCTCTAACATTTAATTTAAATCCTAAAGTGAATAAATTTAAAATATATATATTAAATAAAAGAATATTTAATTTTTATGTATAGCCTTATTATGTAACATTAAAATAATTACAAATAAAATATATTTATTAATTTATAGTTAACGTTAATTATCATTAAGCATAATATTTAAAATAAAATTGAATTGGTATATAGTTAACCTTAATTATCTATTGAAGTTCAATCATAGAGTTTCCTTATTGGTTTTTCCTCCGTCCCTCCACACTTCCAGTTAGCTCTCTTTTGATGAATAAGATATAGAAATCTATCAGTTAAGTCATTACTAATCGTGATTACGAAGCTATTGGATTATTGTTGGTCAGCTGGCGTAAGCGTTGGTCAGTCGTGCGATAGGTGGTCCGGCAAATGTGGTCTCAATAATCAATAGTCTCTATTTATTATTATGAATTGGCAAAATGAGTTTTTCTTTAACTTATTGAATAGTAGTTGACATAAGATTCGGATATCTTTCATAATATAAATTTAATTAGTCATTAATAACGTTATTTTAAAACATTTAAAATTTTACTAAGGGTATTATAGGTAATCTTATTATTCACCCCATCATTCCTACTTTTACATATAGTATAGATCACTATTATTATAAATTAAAATTTCTAGTTTAAATACAAATAGAAACTCTTTAATTAATATAATAAAAATATCTTAGTGAATAATTATTAAATATATATTTGAATTTCTAATACAATTTTTATTCACTAATATTATGAATTTCTACTATAATGGAAATTACTAAATAAAAATTATATATGAATTCAATATATAAAAATAAATATATAATTAAAATTAAAAATTTAAATTGAATATTTCTAAGTATGCATCATATTAGGATCGAATATATACTTTATAATATTTACTAATAATAATACATAAAATAATATATATATATATATATATATTTCCTACTCATTTGTTTTATAATATAATTTTATATTAATTTTTATACGTACTCAAAAATATTAATTTTTTATTTTAATGAAAACCTAAGGATATAATAAGTTAATAACAATGCTACGTGATTGAAAAAATTTTCCTATGTATGTTCATATTCACATGATTATATATGCAATTGAAATGTATAATTATATATATATATATATATATAGAAATATAAATATTAAAAATTATTCTATTAATTTGTAAATAGAGAAAGTTAAGATTATATTTACTGCGAGAATAATACATGATTGTAAACTCAATAATTTCAAATTAGCAAAAGCTTGATGTAACAATCATCGCCAATTACTCAGAGACAAATTTCCCTTTGCTAAATTTGTAATAAATAAAGTCATTACTCCTTTGGGCATTAATAATTTAGTAGTTTCTTCTCTTGTTATCCAAACTTTACTCTGTCTCTGAGTGATCCACACTTAATGAAAGCCCTCTCTTTGGATATTCAAAGCTCTGGCTATGACATGTTGCCTGGATCTGAAAATATCATTTTGATATACAGAATTCATTATAAGGCAATGAATACAGTCTTGCCAAATCTCAGAGAAGAAACTACTAAATTTCCCTTTGCTAAATTTGTAATAAATAAAGTCGTACAAGAGGAAATAATGATAGAGGAATTATGCAAGCCATAGTTGCGGGATTTGCAGGCCAACTGAAAGGTTGGTGGGATTTCTCGTTAACTCAAGAAGGAAAGAATCAAATTATTAATGCTGTGAAAAGAGAAGAATATGTTGATGCAAATCAACAAAGACAAATAAGAGAAACCCCTGAAGCAGTGAATACTTTGCTATATACCATAGGATTACATTTTATAGGATCTACCACGATGCATTTAGATAGATCCCATGAACAGCTCATGAATTTACGCTGTCCTGATTTATCTCATTTTAAATGGTATAAAGATGTTTTTCTGATAGCTGTCTTAGCTCGTGAAGATAGTCAGTATGATTTCTGGAAAGAAAAGTTTATTTCTGGATTACCTTCGCTTTTTGCAGAAAGGGTTAGGAATAAACTTAAAGAAAGAAATAATGGTATTATACCATACCATACTTATACGTATGGGGAATTAGCTTCCGAAATAGTGACAGAAGGATTAGCCCTATGTAATGAAATCAAAATACATAGGCAAATGAAAAAAGACAAATTAACAGGAAAAAGAATGTTAGGAGATTTTTGTGAACAGTTTGGGTATGAACCTCTATGGAAATCTTCTAAGAAAAAAGAAAAATATAGACGTCCTTTTAGAAAAACAAGAAAAGAAAAATATTATGAAAAGAAAAAGGAGTCTAGTACAAAGGGCCTAAAGAAACATCAGAAAACAGGTCAGAAGGCAAAACGAAAAGATAAATCTCAAATTGCCTGTTATAGATGTGGGTGCATAGGACACTATGCTAATAAATGTAGACTGAAACAACAGATACAAGCTTTAACGATAGATGAAGAGCTCAAGAATTCTTTAGCAAAAGTATTCATTAATGACACTGATTCCGAAAAGGAAAATGAAATAAATGTTGTAGATTATACAGAAGAATCTGACCAAGAAGTTCTGTCAAATAAACATTCTGATTGTGATGGTCAATGTGACTATTACAAATCACTATGTGCTATGAATGGTTTATATGTGCTAACCAAGAAAGATACATTAATTTTAGATCTTATTGATCAACTTCCAGATGATCAGAAGAGGCAACAATTATAAACATATTTAACTTTACAAGATGATAAAGCCTCAACATCTCAAGAAACGCCACTTCTAAAGAAATTAGAAGATAAGAATCCTGTTTACAATATTCAAGAAATTTTTGAACGAATCAAAAACACGAAAGCCAATAGAGAACCAACTCTTAAAGAATTAAGAGGAGAAATGAATCAAATGAAAATTGAAATTCAGCAATTAAAAGATAGAGTGGCTTTTTTGGAAATATTAAATAAAGATGATTATGAAGAACCACCAATGCCACCCGAAATTAATCAACTACAATATGTTAATCTGGTAGATAAAGTCATCACCCAGAAGTGGCATACTAAAGTCACTATTGTTGTGCATAAAGAATATATTTTTGAGACAATAGCCTTAATCGATTCAGGTGCGGACTTGAATTGTATTAATGAAGGCTTAGTTCCATCAAGATATTTTGTGAAAACAGTCGAAGAATTAAATACTGCGGATGGAAGTAAAATGACAGTCCGCTACAAGCTACAGAATACAGCAATATGTAATAAAGGAATTTGCTTTCAATTGCCATTTATAATGGTAAAAGGGTTATCTCATCCAGTAATCCTTGGCAATCCTTTTTTGCATATGTTATATCCAATCAAGAAAATATCGGAGCAAGGTATTACGACAGAACTCGAAGGTCAAGAAATTACCTTCAAATTTATTACTCAACCGAGAATTAAAGAAATTGATATGATCAAAACAAAAGTAGAAAAGAAACAAAAGTTTTTATTGTCTTTAGCTCAAGAAGTAAAAGGTCGAGATATTCAAGAAAAAATAGATACAAAATATCGAGCTCAAATTAATGAAATACAAAAGAAAATAGAAACAACGATTTGTTTAGAAAATCCGATTGCTTTCTGGGCACGTAAAAAGCATATTGTCACTTTGCCCTATGAGCCGGATTTTAATAAAAGAAACATACCAACAAAGGCCCGGCCCATTGCTATGGGGCCTCGACATTTAGAAATCTGTAAAAAAGAAATTGCTAGCTTGCTAGAAAAGGGCCTAATTAGACCCAGTCAAAGCCCATGGAGTTGCGCAGCCTTCTATGTGGAAAATAATGCAGAATTGGAACGTGGTGTTCCAAGACTCGTTATTAATTATAAACCACTAAATAAAGCTCTGCGTTGGATTCGCTATCCGCTCCCCAATAAAAGGGATTTGCTAAATCGCCTTTATAATGCTCAGATCTTTTCAAAATTTGATATGAAATCAGGCTATTGGAAAATTCAAGTGGCAGAGCAAGATCGATATAAAACCGCATTTACCGTTCCATTTGGACAGTATGAATGGAATGTAATGTCGTTCGGTCTCAAGAATGCTCCCTCTGAATTTCAGAAGATAATGAATGATATCTTCAATCCATATACGACCTTTTCGATAGTCTATATTGATGACGTACTCATTTTTTCAGAAAATATAGAAAAACATTTTAAACACTTAAATATTTTCATCAATATAGCACAACAGAATGGCTTGGTCGTTTTTGCCAAAAAGATAAAACTTTTTCAAACTGCTATTCGTTTTTTAGGACATAATATTTCTAACCAGACTATTATTCCTATTAATCGTGCTATTGAGTTTGCAGATAAATTTCCTGATGAAATTAAAGATAAGACTCAACTACAGCGATTTTTAGGAAGCCTCAATTATGTCAGTGATTTTTATCCTTTATTGGCTCAAGATGCAAAGCCATTATTTGAAAGGCTAAAGAAAACGCCACTTGTCTGGACAGAAGAGCATACCATAGCTGTAAAGAAAATAAAGTCAAAAGTAAAAACAATTCCTTGTCTGGCCATACCACATCCAGATGCTTTTAAGATAGTGGAAACTGACGCATCCAACATTGGATACGGAGGAATCCTAAAACAGCGCCTAGATCAAAAGGAATCATTAGTACGTTTTACTAGTGGAGTCTAGACTGGCCCACGAGTCAAATACTCGACAGTGAAAAAAGAAATCTTAGCAATAGTACTTTGCGTTCAAAAATTTGAATCGGACTTACTAAATCAAAAGTTTCTGATTCGAGTAGATTGCAAAAGTGCTAAAGATATTCTCTTTAAAGACGTAAAGAATATCGCGTCTAAACAAATCTTTGCACGTTGGCAAGCGATTTTATCTGTGTTTGATTTTGATATTGAATTCATTACAGGAGAAAATAATTCTTTACCTGATTTTCTAACAAGAGAATTTCTTACAGGAACAGTCTCCATTAATGAGTTGCAAAAGAAGGCTTGCTGAAACTTCCAGCCGAGCTCAAGATCCTGAAAAGCCTCGGCCTGATGCTTATGAAGCTAGCATCCTGAATTCCTCTGATGATGGTCTTCCATTAATACCAATAAATCATAATGTCTTAGTTCCTATCGCTAAAGAACATAGCCTCATGATTCCGCATGAAGTAGCAAAATATTATACGAAAAATCACTTTACTAATCCTTTTTTGCCTAAAGATTATCTCTATTATCAGGCTATCCTCGAAGCGACAGGCTCAGTCATATTCACTCTTACAGTTCGAGGAGAAGGTGAATGGGCATACGGTAAGTTTGTCATAAAACGAGTTTTCTCTTATGAAGATTGGGGAACCGATTTATTTCAAACTAAAGAACTCCATCATGGCAGACCAAGGTATTTTAATTATTTTGATTATATTGATGCCTGGTCAGGTGCCCTTTGTTACGATAACCGACAAAGAAAATTTAGTTGGTTTATCGTCTTTAACCTGGCTAAAGAAGAATGGGATTTTCCCTTCTGGTTTCAAGAATGGTTTTACCACTGGGGACTTTTTCCAATAGCTATGCCGGACAAAATAAGAACCCTTTATGAACAATTCTGTGACATGAACCGTTCCCTTTATAATCCAAGATTAACATTTACCGTTGCATATAAAATACCATGGATTATTAAATGGGACTATCAGATTGCCATCAAGAAACAATTAAAACTTGAAGAGACTAGAGTTGAAGTTCCATGGCTAGTCAGGAGAGTTCTTTTAAGATGGTGGGACAAATGTAATTTTTTCAATCCTCCATCAGTTTATGCAGCGAAAGGACTAATTGATTTTGCGAAAAAACCCAGTCCTATGAAATCCTCAGTAGAAGTTACCTCTCCACTGAATTTATCTCAACTGTTTAAAGAAGTTTTAACGAATATTCCTAAAGAAGAAGTTAGGAAACAATTATTTAAAATTTTGGAAGAAGATGAACCTATTCCGAAATCTAGAGAAAAAGAAAAAGCTGAATCCTCTAAATCTAGGCATGATCGCCTAAAAGAAAAGGAGATAGCGAAAGATTCCACTGACTCATCCGACAGTGACACAAAGATGAATGATCTGTTTATTGACAGCCAGGACCCATATGACTTTTCATAAAGCAGACACCTGGCAAAAGAATCTTATCTCTTTGCTAAAGAACCAAGCAAGCTTATCTTATCGTGCTAAAGCAGTCTAGCACTTACTCTCTTTCTGACGCACACCCTGACGTCAGAAGATTCCTTTTATGTGTATATATATAGCCTTAGTGTGTTGTGTTTTGGGCATCGAAAGAAAAGAAGCTCTCTCTTGTAAGTAGAATAGCTCTCATCCTGGAGCAATTAGCAGCCTCTAAATTAGCAGTAAACTTAGATTTTATTTATGAAGCTATTGATCGACTCCACGATCAAGTTTGTGATATAGACTACCAGCTAGGAGATCTTTGTCTCGCTTGTAATAATATTAAAGAAAAGTATCTTTCTTCATTCCAAGTAAGTACATTTCGTATTTATGTCTTTCATTCCTGCTATTGTTCGTAATTTGTGTTTGCTTGATTTAACTAATCGTAATCAAATTCGTTTCTTTCGTCAAGAAGTCATAGATAATGGTATTGCTCTAGTTGAAGAACATATCGAAACACATAATCAATACTGTAACTGTGAAGAAACTGAACGTTTATTAGCACTGTTTAATATTATTGTACGCTTCCTATATCAACTTTTAAATTAAAAAAAAAAAAAAAAAGGTGTCTACCCTGGGCGAAGATGGTAAACTCAATAATTTAAAACCAAAAAAAAGGTGTCTCGCAGTAAGATTATATTTACTGCGAGAATAATATATGATTGTAAACTCAATAATTTCAAATTAGCAAAAGCTTGATGTAACAATTTTTTATAGTTAAAGGCAACAAATTTTTGATAGTGAAAAGCAATTAAAACCAAACATATCTACAGTGGTATAATAGGACAAATTCTTAATTAGAATGAGATTAAATTTATAATATTAATACAATAAAAATAATAAATTGATATCATATTAGAATAATTAAAGTCAAATTTCTAATTAAAATGAGATTAAATGTATAATATTAATATAATAAAGAAGACTAAATTATCATTCAATCAACTAATAAAATTAAAAGTTTATAGGAGCATTTTAGGAACCCAATGTTCTCTCTATCTATTCGTACTTTTATATATATTATAGATAGATTATAGATAAACTTAGAGATTATATACTCATTCATTACTAATATTAAATATATATCATAATATATACAATAAATAGTACCATGTGGAGGGGGCATTTGCATGAATCCCAGGTGGAAAGCAGAAATTACACATATTCGGTAGTCAGTCCTAAGAGCCGGACACAATTCTAATATTATATATATATATATATATATATATATATATATATATATATATATATATATAGAGCTATGAATACAGAAAAACAAATTAAATATTTAATATTGTATAAATCAAATATCCATCAAATCAAATAAAATATATACTAAATTATCCTATAATATAATTGATGAGGGCATATGGACTCAGTCTAGCAATGAGAAGTTCTCGATCTCTAGTGCTTGGAATAATGTCCAATATCCATTGTGAATGAATGTCAATCAAGCAGTCAAATCAATATGATGAATGCCTATCGCATATCGGTTTTATATCGCGGCTTATTAGTAGCATATCCGCTCTTTCTTTGTAATGCCTCCCAATCAGTCCGATTTGCTCAGTAACGTGCAATACATGTGTCTTGATTTTGGAAAACCTGTGACTTCTAATATATCAACTAATTATACATAGGCAATATATAGACAAAACAAAGAAGTTAAATATACGGAGCAATACATATGCAATTAGTTGCAAAATATAAACTCTAGGTTTACCGAATTAAATCTTATACTAATTAGAATATGATTAAATTATTTTTATTGTCAATAAAATATCAATAAAATTAAAAGATTTATAATTACAATAAGACTAAATTATTTTTAATAATATTTTTAATCCATTAGAGTATGTAGGGGCGTTTTGAAAATCCAATATCCCTATTCGTACTTTTATATATATTATTAATTATTAATAATTAATTATTATAGATATAGATAAATAAATAATTTGAAAAAATATTAATAGTTATATTTATGAGATTAATGGAATTTAAATATAATATAAATATAATTCATACGAAACAGCTTTAAGGAACTCATAAAACATTATTTTCAAAAAAGAAAAAAACTACTTTAAAACAATCTTCATGGAACGAGGAACTATTGAGAGTTTTATCAACTGTCAACTATCACTCGCCGGAGAAAGCTTACCAACCAAACAACCTCAAAATTATATTATTAAACATTTCAACTTGTAAAATCGTTTTATTCAACATTAAATTTATAAATTTAACTAATTAAAAAATAAAAATATTATTGCTATAAAATTATGAATAACTGCACATCAAACCAATAATTTACATATAGTAAATCAAATAAACTTCACTTGATTTTTTTTTTTTTCATATAAAAACCGTCGATAGTATGGAAAGTATACAACGGGTTAAAGTGAATAAATTGGACAGTGTGTATATAATACATGTTTTTATATAGTAGGAGCTAAATTCCGCATCGGCTGATCCACCTTCTGTCTTGGGGGCTTCTAGGGTTTTATTGACTAGCAAAACCAACAATCACATGGCGGGGGCTGGAATCCATCCATACCACCAGCAGTGGCCGCCGGCAGCTGCTCCTCCGCCTCCACCCGCTGCGGCGGCTGCGGCTCCTCCCCCATCTGTCCACCATGCGCCTCCGGTCCTTGTTGACAATAGTAACCGTGGTCCTACGCATGATGAGGTAACTGTCTGTGTCAATCAATCAATTAATCTTCTAAATGTCCAAAAGTAATAATTACAATTGAAATTGCTGCGCTTAGGTTCGAACAATATTCATAACTGGACTTCCTGAAGATGTGAAGGAGAGAGAATTGCAGAACTTACTGAGATGGCTTCCTGGTTATGAGGCTTCTCAAGTTAACTATAAAGGAGAAAAGCCTATGGGTTTTGCTCTCTTCTCCACTGCCCAGCTTGCTATTGCAGCCAAAGACGCTCTTCAGGTTTGCCTATCTTATGCAACTCATCTCAATACTTGACTTGTTAATTTCGATGGATATTACTTCAAATTTACTTTCTTCTTCTTTTCTCTCTTCTCAAATTTTATAGGATATGGTTTTTGATGCGGAATCTAAGTCTGTGTTGCATACAGAGATGGCTAAGAAGAATCTCTTTGTTAAAAGAGGTGAGATTCAATGCTTCTTTTTCTTCAATTTTGACATCAAAGTTTATCATTATTGGTTGTTGAGTCAGGCTTTATAATTGCAAAGCACGGAATTTGTTGTTTCTATTTCTAGAATAACAAAATCCTCTGCTTTCATGGTGTTTGCTCACAAAGTTATCATACTGAATAATGATAAATTGGGTGCTCTTTCTTCAACAGCATTAGAGTTTGTTAAAGTTTTGGTTTTGAAGCACTTGTAGAAATTGTTGTAATGATGCATTCAAAGGAAAATATTCTAAGGTTTATTTATTTTCTTTCTTTCTAATTTGCATATATCTTGTGAAATTTTCTATTAGGAATATCATGTATTTCCTATTTATCTGCCTGTTTAGGAACTATGGTTTTTCTTCCAATTGCTTTTGAGGATAGTGATTACCTTGAAGTGCCTTCAGTTGGGCTTTTACGCTATCTCTATACAACTTTTGTGCTTCTTGCATGATTTTTCCCATCATTCTTTCTATCTTTTGCATCTTTATGGCTTTATTTCTAGCAGAATTCAACCAAGGAACTCTTTGCCTTTTCGTTGCCACATAACTTGCTATCTACATAATACACTATATTTTGACATTAGGGAACTTTATGATTTATGAGTTCAAAGTTCTTATTATGTAGAAAGTTGTCTGCTTCTTGTTTAGTGTTCACTTAGGAGTTTTCCTACCTTGATATTGTGTATCCTGATGAGGCGATGATTAGTCATTAATTCTACAACCAGCCGTATAACTAGTTGATTTTTGTAGCATTTGATTGCAGAAGTATTTTGACGCAGCGGAAGAATTTAGGGCAATTAGTTTCAATGATTAGGGCTAGAATATGGTGATTGTGATTGGAATAATATAAATATATATTGGTTCTAAAGGAAACCCTTAGAATTAAAATTCTGAATTGAAAGAGAAAAATACAAAACACAAGACTGATTGTTACTATCCTATTTATATTAGTTAGGATCTTTCCTAATTCTATGCTGAAAGGTACTAGCTAATGCTCCTGGATTGAAAGGTTTTCCTATTTAGCTACTCCTAAATAAGGAAGGAAAACTAAAAGTTATTCCTAATTAATTAACATTCTTTTATTTAATTAAGAATTCTAAATAAAGAAGGAAACTAAATGAAAACTTCCTAATTAGTCTTGGATGCTTCTGCGTCATTCTCCTCATTTTTTAAAAGAACTCGGCTTTGATGAGAAAAGTTTGGATATATCGTCGACAAGAATAGGATCAATTTGAAGTGGGTGTTCTCTTTCTGTGACCTATGATTGTAACTAAATCAGATTCGTTAGAAAGAACCTGGATCTCTTGAGTTAAAGCACTAAAAGACTTTGGAAATTTTCTCCATTTCTTTATTATTGAATTCTCAAGTATAAATATACTGCTGGAGGAATAACTACCTCCTTTAAACCAGGAAACATGAAAGTTCAACTTTCAACTTTCTACAACTAAGGGACATGATTAACCATAGTAATTAAAGGTGCGGTTTACAAAGGGCGCGAAGGCTAGAGCCTTAAACACTGAAAGGCGGGCGACATTGATGAGGCAAGAGCTTTTGGGCTTAGGCGCGTGCCTTTGCAAAGGCGCAAGGCGCAGAAAAGGCGCGTTTTGTTTATTTTCTTCCCTGCAGTATCGGCTAGGGTTTCCTTTTATGATTATATGACCTAGCCGCCTCCTCTCTTCTTATAGTATATTTTTACATTAAAATAATAATAATAATAATAATAATAATAATAATAATAATAATAATAATAATAAGGGAAGAAAAGAAGAAAAATCAACAGATTCTCTCTTTCCTCCTTCAAAACTCAGGTATGCACCTCTTTCTTTCAATATATCTTGCTTCTACTCCCTTCTCTAATTCAATATCTTCAGATATAAGGGGTCATTCTGCCAATTTTTTTTCTGATTTTGTTACGATTTCAGCATAGCAACCCTAACGAGTGTGTTTGGATGCTGAGAAAAGGATAGAAAATTAGAGAAAAAAAGGAGTAGAGAAGAAGAGAGAATTATGGAAGATATGGAAAATAAAGAAGAAAAAGAAAGGCTATACAACTCATAATATGCTGCAGCTAATGTAGTTACAATCATATTCAAAACAGATTCAAGAATCACAATTAAATACTAAACTCATAATATTTTTACGAAAATCAAAATTGGAACTTATTGTCTTTACAATTATATCATTATATATTTTATATTATTAATCAAAATTTTTTTTCCAATGTTTTGAAGTTTAGTATATATATATTTTAATTATTTCTTTATTTTTGCGCCTCACTTCAGTCAGACTAGTGCCTAGGCCCTGAGGCTAGCGCCTGGTTTCCAAGGGCCCTTTGTGCCTTAATGCGCCTTGTGCCTTTAATTGCTATGTGATTAACACAAACTGAACCACCACTAAACAACTGAAATAAAACTGAACAAAGGATGAAAAAACCATCTGCTGAACATGCCTCTGTTCTTGGTGGATGTGACTATTGCCTTGGACATGACCTGGTCTTGCTTTTCTTGTAGTCCCATGTGTGAATCTTTTGTAAACTTGATTGCTGGAATCTGGATTAGCATCATTTGCGGAACTAACAGGACTGTATCAAAATCGAAGACTAAAGAGTTGTCAGCATTTTTTGTGAATTGTGTATTTCTCTTGGTGACAAACTTGCTTGGAAGGAAAAATATTCCTAATCCAGCGAAAGAGAGCGATGTTTGGAGATTGATAAAATCTTAGCCTAATGAAATGAAAATAACAATTGGCAACTACCAACACGTTGGTTTGCTACTGATCAGACAACCTATTTCCAAAAGCCTAGTTTTATAATTAGAAATAGCATAATGTACGCTTTTGGGATAGAAGCCATAAAAAATCCTGTGGGTGAAATTTATGGTGATTTATCGAATATTTATAATTTGGTTTGTTAGTGGTGCAGTATTGGGATGTATTTCTTGAATTTGAAGAAGGATAGTTCTTTGAACATTTGTCTCGTCGTTACATGAAACATGTATTAGCCTATGAATTTTGAAATACTTGGTGTTTTTAATGAGAAGGATATTTAGTTTTATGGGTATTATTAGTGGCCAATAGGCTTTTTTCATTATTATGCAAATATTTAATTTTTTTTTTTGGTAAATTTTTTAAATTTGCATTATAATCTTTTTATGCATTTTTAACATTCTATTAATTCACAGGAATAGTGGCAGATTCCAATGTTTATGATCAAAGTAAACGACTGAGAACTGGTGGTGACTATTCACACACTGCTTATACATCGCCATCTCCATTTCACCCACCTCCTGCCCCTGTTTGGGGACCACATGGGTATTAGTTCTTTCTCATTCTCCTTTCTATTAATATTATTGTTTGCAGATTGTGCTAGTATATAGAAATTCTATGGAAGAAGGTTAGCCAGATTTGTATTTTTTTTTAAAATGACTTTTTCTCTCACTTGCTCGCTCTAGCTATATGGCCCCTCCTCCACCTCCATATGATCCTTATGCAGGCTACCCTGTTCCTCAAGTGCCAATGCCCACTCCTGCCCCTATACCAGCCCCTAGCAGTTATGTACCTGTTCAGGTAATGCTCGTATGATAATCATATCAATTTTTATTGAGTTATTTACACCAAATGATGGGTCATTGTTTTTCCATATTTTCAAGTTATGAACTTGAGCATAATTCCAACTGTGATTCATCACCTTGGCTTGCATTTTAGAATGACTAGAAATCTTTTTCATAGATTCAATAACTTTTTATTTTCTGGTTTTTATCCTCTCTCAATGGATATCTTGTAAATATGATTTTATTTAGGTTGTTTATCTAAACTGAAATGCTGATTTCACCATTAATTTGAAAGTCAATCTTTCCATTAAATTTAATCATGAAAATCTGTTTGTTGTTAATTTTGTTTAAAATCCTCGCTTAAACAAATGGGCAAATTACTATAACCACACCCGGTTTGGTCAACTACACTGGTCAAGTTCCGAACCTTTTTTTTTTTTTTTTTTTTAAATTGAATAAATGGTTCTTGAGGTTTTATTCTGTTTGCTAAATAACCCTATTTTTTTTTTCTTTTTGGAGTATCGAGAGAGGAGAGATTTGAACCTCGATCTATTTACAGGTCGTGCATACACTTACGATTAGACTATGCCTTGGTGTGCAATGACCCCATTTTGATAACTGTAGTCGTTAGTCAAACTGGAAAAAAAATATTCAAAGGCTCAAACTACATACTTGCTCAAAACGCTCTGTAGTCCCAAAATATTAAATAATGACATGAATTGATGTTCTCTTCCCCAAAGCAACTAGAAGAACTCTCTCAGATCCTTCCATAATATCATTGATAGATGAACAAGGCACTTCCTTTTGTGGCCAACATCACCAAAAGTAACTTAGCAGAGCAGTAATTCACATAGATTTATTAAATGTCTTGACTATAAGCAACTTGGCTTAGAATAATATCCATTTTGGCTGCAGTCAAATGATACAAAGATCATAGACTTCCCTCATTTTCACTGCACTCAATGGGTAAAATGAACACTCAAATTCTCATTTGGCTCTCATAGAAGACCATTGTTGGAGAACCAGTTTTGGTCAGACATGTGAATGTGTTTTGAGAGAGCTCAGTCACTGCGTAGGTCATAGTCCCTAATTTTCATGGGATGCACCCATTTGAACAATACCATCTGAAAGTGGAGAGTGGCAATTGCTTTGTTCATGTGCATGTTTGGATATTTGAAGAGAGAGGAGAGGAGTATAATCTTTGGTTTGGCCTTCGAGAGAAAGAACAGAGAAGAGAGATGTGAGGCTTTTTTTAGTTTATATAGAAGGGTAATTTTGTCAATTCTTCCATATTGGCTGAAATTGAGGAATTTTGATAGCCTATCTAGTAAGCATAGTAAACATTAAGGACCATTTAATTCGGTTTTAAGAATTATCAGGACTGACTATTGAATTAGAACATTAAACTCTAGTTTGTAGTTTTCTGGGAAAATTTTATAGAAAAGTAGCCTAATTTCTGCATGTAAACATCCCCTCATTTTAGTAACATGGTCCAATGTTTTAAGTAAGCTCTGGTGTTTGTCTGATTGAAACAATGATCACTTTGTGGCATGTACTTTGATGAGTGACAGTTGGTTTTACCATTGCATGTAATGAATGATTCAGGCTCTGAGGGTCGTAGATGAATCCTATATTTGGATTTGTTACTATTAAATTACATTTTAGATGATATTTAACATTTTATATTATACCTCTACTTCCCCTCTCCCGTGTTTAAGTAAAAATACTATCAAATTTATTTTCAAATACAATGTATTCATTCTATTTGCAAACATGACCCTTTAATGTTTATGCAATTTCATTCTATCATCTGAAAGCACGACATATTTTTAATTTGAGATTAAGAAAGGATTGAATTCAATTAAAGAGTAAGGTAAGGTGCCTTATTAAGGATATGAGATATCTCTTATGTAACTGTAAGAAAAGAACGAGATGTCAATCATAGGTTGATCAAAGAACCTTCATAATCTATTGTGACCTGAGTGTGGCTTCTGTAAATGGCTGCTTTTACTTATTTTTGTTATAAACGTGCTTGCTTCTATTTAGTCATAGAAATTGTTAATCTTCTTTAATGATAAAAAATGTCATTTTGAATATTTAAATGCTAAAGAAGTTATTGGAATTATATGTTTTAAAGATTGTCTCTATTTCAATAACTTCAAGGTAGATGCAGTTCTATTATAGCCTCAGACGGTTTTCTACCAAATTTGGGCAGCTAGGCTAATATTTTATTGTTATTCAGCTTATCAAGTCATCAACCTAATTCCACACCTTAAACAATGGTTTTTTTTATATAAGCTCTAAAACCTATTACAAATGGGAAGGGATTAATTATCAAAGAAATAATGAAATTTTCCCGATTTGCAATTGTGATCTATAATCTTGAAATGACCATATTTAGCCATGCATAAGTCATGAGGTGCGTAAGTCCTGAGGTGCAATTGCAGTCAGTTTAGTCATGAGATGCAATTGTCTTCAGGTCATGAAAATATTGACCCATACTTTTGTTTTTTTGTTCCTTCGTATTTGCTTTTCTGAAAATATATTTCTACTTTTGCTTATTCATTTCTGAGTAAGAGGATCAAAGTGTTCAGTGCAAAGTTTTTCCTAATCATTCCTTTTATTCTTTGATACTAATGCAGAACACAAAAGATAATCCTCCTTGCAATACCCTCTTCATTGGTAATCTCGGGGAGAATATAAATGAGGATGAACTGAGGGGTCTATTTAGTGTGTAAGAATGTCTTTTCCTTGGCTAGTTTTTCTGAGCTAGTTTATTTAATGACTTCCTGCTGGTTGAGAGCGTTCTGTTCATTTTTTTTTCTCTTACATTCTGATCATGCAGACAACCTGGCTTTAAGCAAATGAAAATATTGAGGCAAGAAAGGCATACTGTTTGTTTTATTGAATTTGAGGTAAGTTATTTATTGCCAATCAGCACAGATGCGCGGTTTTGATTTTTCTCTTTCCCATTAATGAGTAGCATATTGGAGAACAATTTTTAGTTTTATTTTTCCTATGTGTGAGTCAAAGCTTAGTAGTTGTTGTTGTTGTTGTTGTATTTCCAAATTTTGCAGGATGTGAACAGTGCAACCAATGTGCACCGTAATCTTCAAGGTGCTGTTATCCCTAGCTCTGGTTCTGTTGGCATGCGCATACAATATCCTTTTTAGCATTTATATTTTTGACAATGATAATTTACCTTTCTGCTTTCTCTTGTATTCCGTTTTTTCATTCTAGTAAACTTACCTGATTTTGCTTTAGAACTCCACTAGGTAGGTTTTGCCTAATCTTGCTTTGTTTTTATAACAGGTTTTTAGTTGATTTATGATTTTTCTTTCAATTACCCTTGCTTTGTTTTAATTTACAGGCTATTCATGAATTTGGGGTATATGTGGCTGCTATATATTGTTGTCATGTGTTTTATTTGCTGGTAACATTATGTTAACTTTTAATACTATATTTTGCTTATTCAAAATGTCTCTAACCCTTTTACTATTTTCACATGATATTTTTTGGGTTAATTATAACCAACTTGAGATAGTCAAATATACATTTTTGTCCTTACCATCAAAGTTAGGCATTTTTTACTTGAACAATAGTGGAACACGAGGTCCTTGAATTACATAATATTATGAACTTTTACTATAATATTTGCTTTTTAGAGTTTGACTACTTTTTGTCCTTGGACTCTTATAATTTGATTACATATTGTTTTATTCTCCTTTTTGCGTTCTTACATATAAGACATGTTAGGTTCTCAAAGTTTTAAGCTTGCATTGATGATGGCATGGGGACTAAAATGCTCAAATTTGAAAAGCTACAAAGGGTATATTAGGGTGAAGTCTCATGGATTCTTGGGCTATATATGGAATGGTACAAGGAATACAATTAGGAATGTAATGGAATAGAAATGAGAAGGAATTTCTTTTCGTATTTTTGGTACGCAATATGAAATACGAGTTTTGATTCCATTCTTTTGTTTGGTTATAGGAACAGAGGGAAACTGGAATGGAGAATCACTAAAAAGAGCAAAATAAAGGCAACCTTAGTTTTCCCTCTCTCTCTAGTTTTTTTTTTTTTTTTTTTTTTTTTTTTTGGCGGGGTGGGGTGGTAGGAGAAACAAGCACTTTGTAGGTTCAACTTGTTCTATTTGCCCTTTGATGTTAGTTCTCTTTATCCTTCCAATATTGGGGGGGGGGGGGGGGGGGGGGGAAGGATATCTAACTGTTTGTTTTGCTTCTAATATTTTCTTTTTATTATTCCATAATGTATTTTTGTTTTCCTTGACTGGTAATTTATTTACATATTCTAAGAACCCATTTGGGAAGAGGAAAGATGGAGGCCATCCAGTTGCTTCCCCAAGTGCCAATGGGGCTCCACCAACCTACCAGTAGCTTGAAGGGGATGTACTCTGACCTTTATGCTCCGAGAAATACATGATAGGATGCATCTTGCAGCTGTTCCATGCATCCATTTCATTATCAACATCAGCATCAGCATTAGCATCCTTCTCATGTGCATGAATGCACATAGTGCCATCATGAACGCACCATTTGGTCATGTTATACTAATTTCTTCAGGACATGCATTTGTCAGCGGCATCTTTTGATGTGTGGATAACCTAATAGGGGCACAGATTTGTTTATCATTTGTAGAAGTGATGCATGGAAGTTTGTTTTTTTTTTTAGTTAATTTGTATTTTCCTTCTGCCTCTTGTTGCCCATATTCTACATTAGTATTAGGAAATGCTTTTCTGGATAGACATCTTTATGCTTTCCTTGATAGGCTAAATTGCAACATTACGTAACATGACATCGTGAGGGAGTTGATATTCAGATATCATGACACAAATTTAATAACTCAATTCATTCCATGAATCATGTATTCTTATAGCCATTAACACAAATTCTATATGCTCAATTCATTCCATGAAAGTTCCCTTGAAAGGCTGAATTACAATACATTACTTAACATGACATCCTAAGGCAGCTGATATTCAGATATCATGACACGAATTCAATACCTCAATTCATTCCATGAATCATGTTAGCCATTAACATAAACCCCTTGTTTAGTCTGTTCCATAAAATGAATCACTCTTCCCTCGACCAGTTGAGCAAAAATAAAAAGGTCATGATGATTGATTTGGTGATCAGGTAAACTGAAAGCATAGTCATCTGAAGGATGTCAGGGAATACATCCCCTCTTGATTTACATGCAGGCTTTTTCAGTACAAAAATGAGAAGCTTCTGTTCATTTGAGGATGCTAAGTGCTGCAGCTGCTTTTAATATCTGGTAATGTAGTGGCAAGAAAGTCTTGGTGAAACATCAATGTTTGGGTATTAGATGTTGGATTTAAACTGAAGCAAACTTCATACGAATAGGGGTGCTTGAGATCGCAAAGGTAGGTCTGATTTCATATTTAATAATTACTATATAGGAAGGGACTTTTGGCTCATTGTTTTTTGTTGTGGTATTTGCTGCAATGGAAAATCGAAGTAGGGAAAAAAGTCAGCGCGTAATAGGAACAATATGATAACAAGCAAGTTGTAGTTCTGATGTTAGTGTTTGGGTAGCTTGCGCACTGAAGTCTGCTTTCCATAAATTCTTTGGTACTCTTTTTTGTTATCTTAATTTTTCTCTTTGCTGCTGTTTTATCTATTTATTTCGTGTCGGTTAAAATGGTATGCCTATATACAAATCTCTGCGACTGCATTTGCTCAGTACTATACACATAAAAATTGTTTCAGATGTTCCAGAAATTATGTATATTTTCGTTTCCAGGACGATTGAAACCTCTGACTTATTACAGTCGAAGTAGTGTTGAATTACATCATCTACAAACTGTTAGTCCGCTGTTACTCGGCATTCATTGAAGAAACATGAAAAATCCGAAACCCAAAAAGGGGAATATCCTGTATTTGTTAGGTAGCTATATCTATGTATATGTAAATTTCAAACTAATTTGAAAGGCAAATTGAATCATGAATAACTCTAGTAAAAGGCTTCTTTTGGTACAGTTTAGTGTATTTAAAACTAAACCGAAACTCTTGATTTGATATTCTTTCCCAAATAAAAGTAGACTTATTTGTGTATAAAAATCAAATGAAATTGAATCAAAAATAGAATTCAAATCTAATGGTAAGTTGCTTAAAGCGCAAGGTATCAAGAACGCCATTAGTTAGTGGTGCTCGTTAGAGTTGAACTATGATCTGGTGGGGACGACGATATCTCGCCGAAAAACAGAAATTTTTTGCTTCCCATCGAGTGGCATGACCATTATATGGATTACGCTGTTTTTCAGGGTTCTGGAGTTGCTAATTTCAGTTTTGATATGGTTTGAACATGGAATTTGTTAACTCTCTCTCTTTTTTTTTTTTTTAAATCTATTATTAGTTCTTAATGAATGATAAAAGTGGATCAATAAAAGTGGACTGTATCTCTAAGTAAACTTCCTTAAAAAGGAATTTGAAAAATGGAGTCACCATAGTTAAGAAGGTTTTCACTTGAATTCTATCTGAAATTCGAGTATGATAACACGTCAATTTTTTTGTAAAAAAATAAATTTATCAAACAAATTATACAAAATAAAAATATAAACAGAAAGTTACTTTATAATTTTTAATTTTATAATTTCTTTTATGGTTTCAAATTGCTAGTTCCAAATCCAAACTACCGATTTTGGTTCCTTTTTTGGTCTATAATCAAAAACTGTTAAATAAAAATTAATTTTAGTTTTGACTAGGAATGGAAGTGAGACGGGTATTTTAGGACACCTGCTCCGCTCCAATCCATTTAATGAGCGTATGAATAGTTATGAATAGTTTTAGATGGATAGGGATAGCGAAATTAATATCCGTAATGGATATGGGTATTAGACTCTGAGTACCCGCTATAATAAATGATTTTGTCCATGGGTACTCGCGGGTACCCTATCAATTTATTAGTAAAACATACTTTTAAATAAATTCGGATTTGAACAGTTTAAAATGTGTAGATACCTTACCCATTTAAGGGTACTTTAAATGGGTTTGAAGTAGATAAGGATAGTAAAATTTTAAACGGATTTGGATACGAGTACTTATATAGATATTTAAACGGGTTTGAGACGAGTATGAGTAGTAAATTTTAAACAAATAAGGTTATGGGTAGTTCAAAATTCGCGGATATCCGTCCTGCTTCCATTCCTAGTCTTGACCAATGTGATTCGATTTAATTTTATTTGAAGAGGAGTAATCTAAGTCTGAAACGGAAAATGAAGGGTGCAATGAGCATTATAATGAAAGGGGTGAGTTCATTAATCCTTCTAAGAAAGAGTATTATGACTAAGTGACGATACGTGAAAAAATATTGGTTGAGAAGAAAATTGGGTTCGATGAGTTCAAGAGTGGGCTTAGACTTAGAAAAATATTTTGATTTTAGCATGAAGCACTTTATGCAATTGGACAATGATGTTTATTTCGGATTGGTTAAGCTTTTTTATGCAAATATGTTGGTGGAGAAGAAAAAGGACAAAGATAGAAAAAAAATTGCTCTATTTTCTATGGATAAAGGATGTGAAGTAGAGATTAATAGCGGCTCAATATATAAATTCACTCATGAATTTTACAACTTTAATCTTGTGGCACCCTGAATTTTATGGATGACCTATCATGAACTTGAATTTTAAATTTTAGTAATATTACACACCTTTCGACATTAACATTAATAATTTTTAGAATTTTGGCTTTTATCTTCAAAATATCATCTTAATATGTAGTTAGCATAACTTTTGCAATAATAATTTGCATAAATTTTAATTTTTTAATGAGTGTGTAATTGATCTAATTTTGAAAGTTGAAGTGCTCAATAAAATAAATTCGAAATTGAAGTATTTAATATGTGTAATTTTATAAGCTAAAGTGTTTGATGTGTCGAAATAAAAGTTGAGGGTGCTATAATATTAAAAATAAGAAAGTTCAAGGGTAAGTTTATTTATTCGGCGAATTAATAAATCTGTACTTCATAGGGTAGCTAGGATACCACAATTGCTTTTGACTCAATTATGAAAGATCATGTAATCTTTAAAGGATTGAAACTTAAAGCTTTTGAGAAAAGTCAATTAGCAGAAGACTATGCAAGTGGAGAATTAGCTAGTACTAGAATGAAAGCATATCTTAGGCTTTTGCATTTGATAGTATAGTTTGTTCGAGCATACTACCAAAATCAGGAACAATTGTAATGAGACCCTAATTCTGTAGCATTTGATGCACAACAATCATATAAGTTTAGCTTCTACAATTTTGAAAAATATTACAAACAACAATAGCATAATGAGTGAAGATATATATAATCTAAGGAAGAATTCCTTTATTAACCATACATCGTTGATTTCTAAGTGCATGAAGCTTTTATTGATTTAGGGGAAGAGCGCAAAAGAATTAAAGCAATTGAGAAAATAAGGGTCAAATATTTGAACTAAAGCAATATAATGAGGACTAAAAATAGGGCATTATTGAAATATGAGAAAGACAATGATGTCACAGAGTGAGGAAGCAAGGATGTGAATAGGACAGTGAAGCATGAAAAGTTTCAAAGCAGGATTTTCAGTTAGATCTGAATACATATATTCTGAAAAAACTGGATGAAATGAATACTTCAGTCTAGACACTGATCACTAAGGTTGATGAAAGATATGCCCAGATTGCTAAAACAAAAAAAAAACAAAAAAAAAAAAAAAATGATGAACGAAATAAAGCACTATTAGAAATCAAATATGCACCTCACTGAAATTTCTGACACACCTGGAAATATGGAAGTAGATAAGAGCCGTGATAAGGTTTTGAAGAAATAAAGTGAAGATAAAAATGGAGAAAAAGAGCAGATTGTGCACAAAAATAATGAGGAAAGGAATGGTGAAGAAAATGCAACTGAAACGAAGCTGCTCATGATGATGAGACACGGGCCCAGATGATGATCCAATATGTGGACAGAGTTTGAAAACTCTGGTTATGTTGAGCTCTTTGAATTGTGCAGGAAACACTTGAAGATGTCAATGCAGAAGATAAGTGAACCTGTGCTAGAGTTGTCCACCTTTTTTATTTATGCCTGTTTATATGCTAGTTTGGTTTTAGTTTGTATCCATTTTAAATTTTTTCATGTTATCCAGTTTAAACAGCATGTCCAGTTTGTGTAACTTTTTGTCCAATTTTTAATTTTAGCGCCAATTTATTCAAACATATAATTAACTATATTAGTTAGTTAAGCACTTTTAAGTAAGTGTATTTGTTAAATATTTTCAATTGCAAATGTTCATATATTTTGATTGTCTATTGTCAATTTTTAATTTTCACCTCTATGAATTGCCTTGGATTATCAAACCAGGTTAATATGAACGATGTGATAACTTTGAAATGCTAAACTGAATTCTTCATAAACATTTAAATTCGGACATATTTGACATTTGAACACTTTTTTTAAACTACATATCCACTTTTTAACAACTTATCCACCATAAAATATCCTCGTATAATGGAAAAAAAAACAAAGCACATATTTATAAAATTGAGATAGTAATCATCAAACAGTGGACATATTTGAAAGTGGATGATGCATTGCCGCTGCTGCTTCCTTTATAATTTCAGTTTCTACCTCAATGATAGTAGGCAACTTTCCATTCCTAATTAAGTTGTTCTTGGATGTGTGTTTGATTCTGTAGTTATTGTCACTATGACACCTTAGGATTTCTATCATGCAAGTTTGTAACGTCAAAAAAACTTTATCCATTCAATTGGGGAGAAAAAAACATGTCTATAAGACTGTTTCAACTAATTGGTCAATGTTTATTAGAGCCTCTTTGTGTTTGATTGAGTCTATTCCTCTGAAAAAACTAAGGTCTAAAAAAATATTTAAATCAGGACTATTTGGTGTTGACAAAGTAAACTTATATTTGGACATAATTGAGATGAAAATTGTGCAAATTCAACATACCACATCTATTTATGGCTTAGCATTATCTTGCTGGATTAAAATGGTGTTTGAACCCCCTAATGGTCAATTTTCTCTAATTGCAGGTACATCTTTCTAATTAGAATAGCACCTTTGGAGGTTGAATGTATTGCTTTGTTTCCATTATACCTGTTGAGCGGTTCTTGCTATTCTTTTTAGCAAGCTCCGCATAAACAAAAGTCCAAATCTTAATCTTACCATTGAAAAAAGTTGTGTATTTGAATTAAACCTTGGTCGAGTGACAACTGCAAAAACATTATCTTTGGAATAAAGCGTTTGCTCTTATATTTGTACAAAGGTTCCTCCTCATCAGGTGCAAGGTAAAACTTTTGTGTTTCTTTACACATATAAAACCATTTTTCATTTGTGAATCACATTTTGCATGTTAAGAATGAGAGTTTGTTGTTAATTGTACCTGCAACGAGCATTGATATATAAATTGAACTTTGCTCTTCTTATTTTCATTCTTCAAAAGTGGCTTGATTGCATTAGAATGTGCTCTAATATTGTCATTTTTTACGAGTCTGTGCACACATGATAATGAATGACCTAGTTTACATGACTATGAATAAATGATGTTTCTTTTACTTAGAGTGATTTATTTTATCCTTTTACAAGGTATTTCAACTCATTTTTTACCTTTATTCCAATGATGTTTCACTCCCAAAGTATCTTCTGACCCATCCCTTGCATTGCGCTTTTGTAGATTGACTTCATAGAAATAGAAAAGATGTCCAATAACTTGTTGAATATTGCATACATTTGACACACCATTTTAGATGTCAGTAACAATATTTCACGAGCATAATTTTTAACTTCTTGAGTAATTTTTTCTCTTCAGAAAAATTATTATTTTGTATTTGTGTTTTGACCAAATAACAACTTTGTCTATGCATTTTAGTCGAATTATTATAACATCTCTAAGGTTTGGTTCCGTCTAATGTTTTAATCCTTTCGTCTCACCTGTTTCTTCCGTCAAAATCACTTAAAAAGATGATAATACCTTGAAATTGTAACAACTGTGGTGATTGTGTAATCAATTAAAAATTTAATTTTAGAAATCATAATGAACATTTTTCTTTTCTTCATTCTTTTTATACTTTGTCCAATGTTTTCAAAAGGGATGTTTGTTTATAGAAAAATTGATATATCACATTATTGTCCAATTTTAATCACAAAACTTATGAAAATACATTCACACGCAATTTCAAGAATCATTATTGTCTAAGAAGCATTATAACAAACACCTTGTAGGCAAATTATAAAATAATCTCCAGTCTTATTGAAAACATCTGAATTAATCACAGAACAAAGTTAGAACCTAATTAAAGGAAGGAACTCTAAGTTGTGATGGACAATTATACTTAATAACCAATTAAGAAAAATTAAACCTTAGCGAGATGGACATTAAAGAATAGAGGTTTCTTGGTGTTGGACTCTTGAATCTAGCTCTTTTTCTGTTGTGCCTGTGCTGTGGTGACCATCTCAATGGTTGTTGCTACGGGTGTTGGTGCAAGTGTAGGTGTTAATGCTTGTACTACTGCCCCCACAAGCATTTTCTCTCTCTCTTTCTCGATTTCTAGTTTCTAATGTCAAGTTTCTATGTTTATAGAGCTGGAAAGTTGAGTTATCAAAGAGAAACGACTGTTGGATTAATAAAAGTAGAGAAGAATGTTATAGCAAATGACTTTAAAGAAGAAATTCAAGTCATAAAGCACTGAACCTTACATACGTAACTAAGGTCCTTATTCTTGTTGAACAATACTATTTTGATTTGGTCCTCGGACGCAGTACCCAAATCAAAGTTTTGCGCTTGTGAACTTTTTTTAACTTAACCTAAAGAATTATTAATGAGTTATCATTAAAACAAATGGGTTTTGCAAAAGGGGCAAACAGGTCTTTGCAATTATTCATGGATTTTCTTCTTTAACTGCATACAACACTGAAGAAGAAAGGTTTCTGAGAGATTTTTCTGCCGATGAGAAATTGCAAGGCCTTACATGCGGATCGTCCTTGATAAGCGAATCTTCCATTGCAGGTGGATATGCAAATCATGGATCTCCTGATGGCCGATAGTAGCTTTTGGCTCTCCTGATCGTCAGATCAAATATATATCAGAATACCCGCCTTTAACTGCTAGAGGTGGATTAGATGAGAGGGTGTTATTTGCTTGCTAGGCTTTAGATGAGGATCGAATAATCCTCTTAGCAGCGGATTCCTAATTAATGGTTATCACTTGGACATCTGGTTTTTCAAGAGTTATCACTTGGACATCTGGTTTTTGCAAGAGGCTAATGGGTCTTTGAAATTATTGATGATAGAGCTATTAGAAAGTGAATTTTAACCTTTTGACTTTTTTTTTTTTTTTTTTTTTTTTTTGAGAAAAGTGGCTCTTTAAATAACAAATATTTTAGGTACATAGGCATCAAATATCATTTTAACATTAATCTCTCACTTTTTATACAATGTTAACGGAGGATTTGATTTAACATAAACGAATGACTAAAATAGTAGATATAATTAAACCTTAAAGACGTCATAATAGTTTCATTGAAATGCACGACCGAAGCCGTTAATTTGGTCAAAATACAAAGAAAAACAATAGTTATTCCCTTATTGTTTCTAGAACACTATTGAAGGGTGTATAATTGGATTGTCTATAGAAGCTAGCTGTTTTAACATAAATAGGTGTTGTGGCCCTGTTGATGAACTTCCACATTCAACGAGGACATGCTTGCAGAAGTAGAGGTCTTTCGCTTATGAGTTGTGGGGAGATGAGAGTATTTTTTTCCAAGGCTAGGGTTTTGGTTGCCTAAGACATGTAGTGGGTAAAGATTTCAGATCTAAGGACACACTGATTTATAAGGGCACATCTACTTCAGTTGTAGGCAAATTTACAAGGACAATGTTGAGATCAAAGTGCATTGGTGGATTCTTCTTAATCTTTGGATGATTGAATTGAAGTTGTGAGATCTTCATTTATATGAGACCGTTTTGTGGAAGTTAAGGGAGCTCTTTATTGTTTCAAAAATTTTGGCCCCAAATTCATTAAAATAGTGCCCAAATTTCTTTCACAAGGCGTAAGAAGAATTTTTGCGAGAATTCAAATTTTTATCCTAATTTTGTTTTTTAATTAGTTTCAAATTTTCAATTTCAATTATTCCTTCCATAATTAACACCTAATTCCATACATTAAGCATCCCTCTTTTTTTTCATGCACGTGTGGATTTGTTTAGAAACTTAGGTATGAATTAATGGTGTCTTACGAACAAATTAGAAAAGAAAAGGGAAAAAAAATTACAGTTAAACTATCTTCTTAATCCTTGTGAAATTTCAATTTCCTCTATTTAAACAGAACAAAGAGAATATCTATTAAAATACTAGTTATGATTATAATAATAGTTAAAAATATAATCATGCTTTGTGTTAAGTTATAATTACATAAAATCATTATGTAATAGAAAAGAAATACAATCTATGTTATAATATATAATAATATTAGATATGATTATAATACTAGCTATTAGAATACTAGTTATTATTATATTATAATTATCATTATTAGTACAAAATAAATCGTGATATTATTAATATTATTTAAAAATTATATAATGATTTTACCGTTATCAATTATAGTAGTTATTTAAATTATCGTTTTACATAAATTTTTATATAATTAGTAGTATCAAATATTTAAGGTATTACATAATTAAACATGTGCAAATGCAATCTAATAATTAGTTTTATAATTATAATAAAATTAATTCATATTAATTATTAATTATTAATTATTTTGAAATTGAGAATTCGTGCTCTTTCCAGGATTAATTATATATATATATATATATATATATATTAGAAGAGTAATAATTATATTTGGATAAAGATAGAAAGAATCCTATCTTATCTGTTAGTTAGAGTTCATTTAGTAATCTAATCTATCAATATATGTATATATTTATATATTATTCTTTTATATTTTATTATTGTGTATTATTATTAATAAATATATTAACTAAAAATTTAATTAATTTATCTAAAATGAATTATTAAATTCATTTTACAATTAGGACAAATGTATGAGTCTATTCACAAACTAGTTTATGAGCCAAATATACGAGTTGGTTTACGATCTTGTTTGCGAGCTTATTGAACGAGCCTGTGCAACGAGTCTATTCTTAAACTTATTCTGCCGAACTCCCTTATACTCAAGTTTGGTTCTTTTATTTTAATGAGCCTAAAATTTTATTCAAATTTGGTGCAATTAAAAATTGAACTTAGACTCAGCCAAGCCTCAAATAGTTTGCAAACGCTTTGGTTCGTTTACAGTCTTATATATTGTGGCTTAATGGGATTTTATATAGGTGTTATTTATTAAATTAATATTTTTAAAAATTTATGGCCACATTTGTGTTTTACTATTTAGTCTGATAGTCATTTAAAATTTTTAAATAAAAGAAAATGTCGCAATTAATATTTTATATGTGGAAAAATATAAGAAATTTTAAGGCAGACTGTTATCATTATGGGCTATTTTGATTTGATGGAATAAATAAATGCAATTTAAGGATATGTGTTTAGAGTCCTATTTATATTTATTTGATCCCTGTAATGGATTTATACATCTTTTATTTTTTTTTTTTTTGGTAAAAAGGAGAGCAAATCTCAAGGGATTTCACACATAATCTAGGATGACGTTGTTAGATTATTTTAATAATCTATGTGGCACATGCAATTAAAAGGCTAGTTCTAATTAAGGTGGCCCAAAATGATAGTTATTGGGTTTAATGGAATGAGGACCGGTTAGGGTTTTCATACCTTTCCTCTGCCTTATAAAATAGATCAAGGAAATCAACAACGTGTGAAAAGAGAGAGTGACGACTACCTGAAACACATAGCGGTGATAGGTTGTTTGAGAGAACATGAAAAGATAACTCTCATTGCTGTTGCTAATTCTCTGACCATTAAGAGAGAACTTACTGACAGAAGGTCAGAGTGAAAAAACATAGATCTACTGTTACGGTGAGAATCGAATTGCTGCAATGAGGTAATCAATAGCTATGGATCAAGGTACACTTCTGTTTATTGTGTAATTTTATTAAGCAAATTCTATGAACAATAAGATCTAGGCTACATCAAAGTATATATAACATGTGGTATCAGAGCCTGTTCTTGTTCTAGGTTTGTTTGATAGATTTTTTATTTGGCTTAATTAATGGAAATTAATTTCATATTATGAAGTTGATTTTAATCTGGTATAAACTAAGCCAAAATTATAGAAATTGAAAAATTTTTTGTTTTCTTTATGCTTCATAAATTATTCTGCTGTGTTCTTTATAAAAGAATGGTCATAGCATCTTATTGTATAATGTCATCAAAGTTTTGAGATCTTAATTCAGTCTCATAAAGTTTAGCATAAATCAATGTTTAATAAATGGAAAACATGTTAGTCACCAAAGTGGCCTTGTTTGGATCAGTTTAGACATTTGATTATGCGGCTTTCAATTGTTCATATTTGTGTGATGCCGTTAAATGACATGAAAATAAAATTGAACAATTGAGATAATTGATTATAACGTTGTGAGGTTACCCAAAGGTAGGCCATTACTTATAATCAATAGCATTAAAGAGAGTTATCATTATACTTGGTAAATATGAATGTATATCCAAAGATAACATGCATATTGTATGGAGCATTATTGAATAATTAAAGAGTAAAAAAGTAATTGGATTCCAGAGAGCAGCACGGGGTGTGCTACAATAAGCACGGGTGTACTATGGACTCCAAAGAGCAGCACGGGGCACGTTGTAATAAGCACGGGTGTGCTGTGGGCTCCAAAGAGTAGCATGAGTGTGCTGAAATGAAGCATGGGCGTGCCCTGAGTTCTAGAGAGAAGCACGAGCGTGCTGTAGTGAAGCACGAGCATGTCACTGCTCTTGACTTGCATAAAGATTCACAAGTTGCTCCGCATCAATGAAAGTCTATTAAAGTATGATATTCTTGGCATCATTATTGTTTAAAGCTATGTATTTAAGTATTACCCAAAGGTGAATTTAAATGCATAATTTAAGATTGTTATTTTTTTTTTTTTGAATCCATTCATATTTTCTCAAAGTATTAATGTATGAGAATATGTATAATTTTGCAACTTCTTCTAATATGTTCGCTATGGGCCTTGGGTTGAGTAAGTTCAATGGATTGAACTATGCTGATTGGTCTGAACAAATCCATTATCAGTTAGGAGTTTTGGACTTGGATCTAGCATTAGTCTCTGAAAAGCCAGCAGCCATTACAGAGACTAGTACTGAAGCTGACAAGTCCCATTATGAGGCTTAGGAGTGGTTTAATAGGCTGAGCTTGAACTTAATGAGGATGACAATGGTTGAAAATGTTAAGCCATCAATGCTCAGAACATACAATGCTAGAGAGTACATGTTGAAAATTAAGGAATACTCCCAATTTGACATAGTTGACCAGTCCATCGTAGGATCCTTGATGAGTGAGCTAATGACCAAGAAGTTTGATTGGTCACAATCCATTCATGATCATGTGACTGGCATGCATAATTTGGTAGCCAAATTGAAATCGATGGGAATGGATGTGAGTGAATCCTTTTTAGTTTAATTTATTATTAACTCACTTCCTCTTGAGTTTGGTCAGTTCCAGGTGAATTAAAACACCCTTAAGGAAAAATGGAATATTCAGGAAATTAAGGCCATGTTGATACAAGAGAAAGGGAGATTAAACAAATTGAAGAACACTCTGTCAATCTCACATTTCATAATGGAGCTAGTAGCAGCAACAACAAATCAGGTAAAAAAGGCAAGAAAAAGGATAAAGGCCAATGAAGATCAATGAGGGCCAAATCCATAAAGAGTTGAGCTACTACTTCTATAGGAATAATGGTCACTTCAAGAAGGATTGTCCTAAAAGGAAGATTTGGTTCGAAAAGAAAGGTATACCTTATGTATTAGTATGTTTTGAATCAAATCTTATTGAAGTGCCTAATAATACCTAGTGGTTAGATTTTGGTGCAACTACTCATGTATCTCACTTATACAGGGATTTCTTTCGATCCAACCTATAAATGAAACCGAAAAGTTCCTATATGTGGGAAATAAAATGAAGGCACGAATAGAGGGAATTGAGACTTATAGATTGATCCTCAACACTGGTTGTTATTTGGATCTTGAAAAGTGTCTCTATGTTCTTGAATGTGCCAGAAATTTGGTTTCTATAAGGAGGTTGGACAATATTGGTTTTAATTTTAAGATTTGTAATGGTGTTTCATTGTACAAAAATAAGTACTATTATGGTTCTGATACTTTGATTGATAGTTTGTATCGTTTTAATCTTGATGTTGAATTTGTTGAATCCCTGTTTAATGTTGAGCACAATATAGGTAATAAACGTAGTGCACATAATGAATGTTCTGCTTTCTTGTGGCATTAAAGGCTAGGTCACATATCTAAAGAAAGGATTTTGAGGTTAGTGAAAAGTGAAATCTTACCTCAATTGGATTTTACTGAATGGGACTTCTGTATAGATTGCATTAAAGGTAAGCAAACTAAGTACACATTAAAGAATTCAGCCATAAGAAGCAATGAATTCTTGATAGTATACGCATTGATATATGTGGTCCTTTTGGTGTTCCCTCTTCGGACGGAGAAAAATATTTTATCACTTTTATCCATGATTTCTCATGGTATGGTTATGTTTATTTGCCGCATCAAAAGTCTCAATCAGTGGATATCCTTGAGATATTCATTAATGAGGTAGAGAGGCAGTTAAATAGAAAAGTTAAAGTTGTGAGATCTGATAGAGGTGGTGAATATATGTTAAATTTAATGAAAATGGACAATGTCCAAGTCCATTTGCAAAGTTCCTTGAAAATCATGGCATTTGTGCGCAATACACAATGCCGAGTACACCTTAACAGAATGGTGTAGCTGAAAAGCGGAATCGTACTCTTATAGAAATGGTTAGGAGTATGTTAAGTAACAGTACTGTACCTTTATTATTATGGATGCATGCATTAAAGACTGCTGCATATTTACTTAATAGGGTTCCTAGTAAGGTAGTTCCTGAGACCCCTTATGAACTGTGGACATGAAGGAAACCTAGTATAAGGCATCTTCATGTTTGGGGTCGCCCAACAGAAGTTAGGATATATAATCCACATAAAAAGAAGCTTGATGCTAGAACTGTTAGTGGATTTTTCATAGGATATCCTGAAAAGTCAAAAGGGTATAGATTTTATTGTCCTAACCATAGTACAAGAATTGTTGAGTCTGGTAATGCTCGGTTTATTGAAAATGGCCAATTTAGTGAAGCACGTAAGGTGGATGTGCAAGAGATTCAGATTCGAAGACCAACTTAGGTGGATTCTCCTAATGTCTCTTCTTCAGTTGTTATTACTCTTGTTGTATCACGGTTTAACAACATGGTTGAACAACAAAACAACATTCCAAACCCATAAAATGACCAAATAAATAATGAACCAGTTAATATGAACAAGTCACGAATGAGCAAGTGGTGCCACCAGAAATAACATTACGGAAGTCAGAAAGGCAAAGAGGGTCAGCTATTTCTAGTGATTATGTGGTGTATTCACTTGAGCATGAATGTGAATTGAGCATTGATAAGGATCTAGTCTCTTTCCAGAAAGCCATGGAATGTGATATTTCTGAAAAGTGGTTTAATGCTATGAAAGAAGAGATGCAATCAATGAGTGATAATCAAGTCTAGGACTTAGTTGAGTTGCCTAAGTGTTCAAAATAAGTTGGTTGTAAATGGGTCTTCAAAACCAAACAGGACTCTAAGGGTAATATTGAAAGATAAAAGGCCCGACTTGTTGCTAAGAGTTACAATCAGAAGAATGGCATTGACTATAAAGAGACCTTTTCTTCAGTTTCCAAAAAGGACTCTTTAAGAATTATTTTGGCTTTGATGGCTCATTATGATCTAAAGATTCATCAAATGGATGTAAAGACAGCCTTTCTTAATGGTGAATTAGAGGAGGAAGTATATATGGACCAACTAGAGGGATTTATGGTCACAGGAAATAAAAATTTGGTGTGTAAGTTAAAGAAGTCAATATATGGACTGAAGCAAGTTTCTCGTCAATGGTATCTTAAGTTCAATAATACCATCACTTCATATGGATTTATAGAAAACACTGTTGATCGGTGTATTTATATGAAGGTCAGTGGGAGCAAGTTCATTATGTTAGTCCTATATGTTGACGACATTCTTCTTGCTGCGAATGATGTTGGGTTGTTAGATGATGTAAAGGATTTTCTCTCTAAGAACTTTGAAATGAAACATATGGGTGAGGCATCCTATGTGATAGGAATAGAAATATTCTATAATAGATCACAAGGATTGTTAGGATTATCTCAAAAAGCTTACATTGATAAGGTATTAGAGAGATTCAGAATGGAAAAATGCTCCGCATGAATAGTTCCATTCAAAAAGGAGATAGGTTTAGCGAAATGCAATGTCCTAAGAATGATTTTGGAACATAAAGAGATGGAGTCTTTTCCCTATGCGTCAGTAGTCGAGAGCTTAATGTATGTTCAAACATGTACTGGACTGGATATTAGTTTCGCCGTAGGAATGTTAGTGCGATATCAAAGTAATCCCGAGATGGACCATTGGAAAGTTGCAAAGAAAATACTTAGGTATTTATAAGGCACTAAGGATCATATACTCACCTATAGAAAGTCCAACGATTTAGAAATTGTGGGATACTCGAATTCAGACTATGCTGATTGTGTGGATTCGAGAAAATCTACATTTGGCTACTTGTTTCTCCCAGCTGGAGGAGCAGTTTCATGGAAAATTGGAAAGCAGTCTGTCATTGCTACTTCCATAATGGAGGCTGAATTTGTGGCATGCTTTGAGGTCACTGTTCACGCATTGTGGTTGTGGAACTTTGTCTTAGGTCTAGGTATTGTCGACAGTATAGCTAGACTGTTGAGAATTTACTGTGATAATTCTGCAGCTGTTTTCTTCTCTAAGAACGATAGATATTCTATGGGTGCAAAGCACTTGGATTTAAAGTACCTATATGTAAAAGAAGAAGCGCAAAAATACAAGGTGTCAATCGAGCATATAGGTACTAATCTGATGATAGTGGATCCACTAACTAAAGGCTTACCGCCCAGAATCTTCATTGGCTATGTTGATAGGATGGGCATTATAGATAAGTCCTTGTTAGCATGATGTTCAAACTTGTATATATATATACACATATGTTTATTTTGCTCATATTATTCTGACACTTAGGAATTCAATTAAAGACGTGTTTTTGCTTATTTATGTGTTATCCACATTATAGATGTATACAGTTTTGGTTTGAGTGAGATAACAATAATGTTGATTGTAACAATGTATTTTTGGTTGAATCATTTCTCGATTAAAGTTCTTATGAATTGAGATGGTCTGTGATGTATGGAAGGAATCACGTTGATTCATAACTGGTGACCACCATAATCCGATCACTTTAATTCTAATTAAGTTAACATGATAAATTCAAAAAATGCACATGGGTCAAGTGGGAGATTGTTAGATTATTTTAATAATCTATGTGGCCCATGTAATTAAAGGGTTGGTTCTAATTAAGGAGGCCCAAAATTTGTTAGATTATTTTAATAATCTATGTGGTCCATGTAAGTAAAGACCTGGTTCTAATTAAGGCAGCCCAAAATGGTGGTTATTGGACTTAATGGAATGAGGACCAGTTAGGGTTTTAATACCCTTCCTCTGCCTTATAAAATAGATCAAGGAAATCAACAGCGTATGAAAAGAGAGAGTGATGGTTACCTCAAACACATAGTGGTGATAAGTTGTTTGAGAGAACGTGAAAAGATAACTCCCGTTGCTAGTGATAGTTCTCTGACCATTAAGAGAGAACTTACAGATAGAAGGCCAGAGTGAAGAAATACAAATCTACTGTTACGGTGAGAATCGAATTGCTGCAACTAGGTAATCAATAGCTATGGACTAAGGTACGCTTCCATTTATTTTGTAATCTTATTAAGCAATTCTATGAACAATAAGATCTAGGTTATATAAAGTATATATAACAGGCGTACACCATACAAATCATGGTTAAGCTAATAAACAAGAACCCGAGGAGGCTCAACCAAAACATGAGAACCCAAATTGAAATTTCTAGCTAATTTTGATAGAAAATTAGCACTATAATTATCCTCTCTAAACATATGATGGATACTACATGTCCAACTTTGTTGCATGAGATTCCTAATGGCAATAACAAGCTGATGAAGAGCACCACTTGACATAAAATGTCCTTTAATAAGCTATACAACCACAACGTTATCACATTCGACAAGGTGAGAAATTTGCAAATGCCAAGCTAACTTCAAACCCTCAAACACTACACATAATTTACCGCAAACTCTCTTATCCAATTATTAGAGACATCATAGATTAATCCACCTACACAAGTAGAATTCCTTACAAGTGATCCATCTGTGTTTAGCTTATAAAATGGAGGAGAGTGAGGAACTCAAGCAACTCAAGTTTCTCTTGTCCCTGGTTCCGAGCTTCTCACACCATGTACCATGAGCTCAGTATGAAGTTTCATTTTAATATCTAGAATTTTAAATAGAGAGAATTATCTATGGGCAAATTTGTTGATTGTTATGGATCTCAATATTAAAGGGAGAGAATAAACAATTGGAGATGCTAATTAGTAGAATATAATTATTATTATCAAGTTTTGATCCTCTCACAAGGCAGTATGAGCTAGAAGGCCAAAAGATTTGTTCTTTTGAAAAATATTGTAAATCAGTTGCGAAAATCCTATTATAATTGAAGTTCTTGAATAATAAACTATTTATGTTAATAAATTTATTGCACACCTGAAGCATGGTAGATCAATCAGTTCCAAGGATAAGATTTGAAAATGAAAAGGAGCAAATATGTTATATGTACAAATTCTAAAAAGAAAAACTCTAAAAGAGTAACTCCAGAAGAGTAACTCCAGTAAATTTCCAAAAGAAACTCAGATACCCGAAATCAGTGAATTCGATGAAAATAATGAGATATCAATGAGTTAAAGAAATCGTCTTTCTTTTTTCCTATATTTGATAGGCGGGGCTTAGCTCTAGCGGGCTGGGCTTTTTGACCCTCAACAGCAGCTTCTTCGAGAACAGCCAATGAGTGCACAAGAGCTGATGTCATGTTAAAAAAAAGATGGAATCGATATATAAATAATACATTTAAATATTCATGCAAAAATGAAATGAAAAAATGGGCTTGAGATATAATCCACAACTTTTTACATATATCCTTTTGCAAAGAACTAGTATTCATTATGAAAAAAAAATTCTTATATGGTGAAGGCAGTTATATTTTGATATTTGATTAGTCTGACAATTTCGATGATTGCCAATTTATATGGCTCATTTGATATAGATATCTATGTGAAAATCCTTGAAGGATTTAAGTTGCTTGAAGCACAAAAATCTAATTCTCGAGCAATTATATAGAATTCTATATGAATTACTTGATAGTGATAGTCCTTGAAGGATTAAAATATACTTGAAGCATGTAAATTGAAACCCTGAACACTTGTTCAAGTAAATTATAAAGATTTCTAGATGGATTATATGTACTAATAAATAGTAATCGCCTTAAAGATATATATGACTAAGCAAATATCATGATATATATATATATATGGTTGAGAAAATATTATGTGATTTATGGTAGAAACAAACATTTGATACGATTCTATCATGTTTCTGCTCTTCTTTGGCAAAGTATTGATATTTGTTTTATATGCTATTCTATTTAAAGGTAAATTGGCCTATTAATTAGTGAATATTAATTAATAGAATATGTTCATAAAACATAATTAATTAAATATAATTTACTATTATTTTGATTTATGGATATTATTAAAACTCCTAAAAAGCTTTCTAAAATTATTAATTCTTCAAAGAAGGAATCTGAGATGAAAGAATTTGAAAATACAAAATTTTGTCTTGTCCTAAAGACTAAATATTTTATAAATGAAATTTTTGTCCATTAAGTAGTACATATAATACAAGGGATTAAAATAATTTATATGGACAAAACTCATCCAATAATTATAAAGATAGTTTTGAGGTCATTTAATAAGATAAAGAACTAATTTCGACCTCTAAAAAAATGATAAAAGACTCTTTGATCATGAAGTACCGTATCTTTGTGCAATAAAGAAAATACTATGTAATGAAGTATCATAGTTCCATACCGAGTTTATATCTTGATGAGCATTATACTTACATGACATTTTCTTTAAACTTATTAGCAAATTGAAGTTCTTCTTAAATATAAAAATTGAGTGAAATTGAAAATGTATTTTAATGAATATGATTTTATATTATACTCATATTAGTTTTGATTGGCTATGAAAATATAGACCACTTATTTGCTTCACCTTTCATTATATGGAAGAATTTCATAATTCATAAAGCAAGCCAGTAATATTTCTAGTTGAAATTGATAATTTGATAGGTTGAAATTGATAAGTTTCATAATATTGTATGAAGATAATATTAAATGTATTATATTTCCTGAAGAACTGATACACTATAAGAAAAGACAAATGTATTTTTGAAAAAGTTCTTTTTAACTCATAATCTACGAAGAAATAAAGATTTTAATATTTAAACATATTCACTCAAGTGATAATTTTGTTGATTTGCCTATCAAACCACTTCCTACAACAAATTTTGAATTTGATAAACTCATGATTTCTAAGTGTTATTTTTATAAAAGTGAATACCCATTGTATTCTCTGTCCCTTTAACTAAAGTTTTTTACCCCTGGATTTTTTTGCTAAAAGTTTTAATGAGACAGTATATTATTACGTATTTTAGAAAAAAAATAATGTACTCTTTTGCTTTTACTAAGATTTTTTTCCCAAAAGATTGTTTTAGTAAAGTTTTAATGAGACATGTTATTTATAATAGATATAAAGGGGAGTCTTATAATAGATATCCAAGGGAGAGCATTATAAATATTATAAAAAAATTACAGTGTGATTTAAAAAATAACTAAACAAAATATTTGATTTAAAAAAATTGTGGAATTAGAAAATATATGATTATATGAATATTTGGCGTAAAAAATTTTATCATTTTTTTAAATTATTTTTTAGTTGTATTTTATTTAAATGAAATATTTCGTTATTTTTTAATTATATTTTGACTTAAATTAATTTTTTTTTTTAAAGTAATAAATTGGTATTTTTGTTCTTTTGTTGTAAGTTAGAGAGTAAATTGTACAAAAAGTTATCTTTGAGCAAAATATTGCTCCCAAATTCGGGTAGATTGAGCTTTATTTTTATTTATAAAGGTTGTATGTATATATTCCGAAAGAGACAATGCCTCTTTCCAAGGGGAGTTTCAAACAACAGTAGCAGTAGCCCGCTCAATTCCAGAAGAAAAAGGCCCTCATCAGTGAGGGCATCTTTTGATATAGAAGTGCTTGATTGTCCCATTTGCTTTGAACCCTTTCACATTTCAGTCTTTCAGGTTTTGCTTTCATCAGCTTATGTCTTTCGACTTTATATAAAGTTTTGTGCAAAGTATCTTAATGTTTGATTAGATAAACATTTTTTCCCATTTTATTTTGGAAATTTTACTCCTTAACTCAAAAGCATTATTCTGGTCAATCCAGAAATTAACCTAAAAATTGTTCAAATTGTAGTTTTTTTGTTGAACGTATTGAAATTCGGTAAAGGTTATTTAAATGTGAAAATTATCTGTCCCTTACAGTTTCTTGGTCCTGATGCTTCCAATGGTGATAATAGAAAGACCTTGGATATCTGCATAGCAACGTACTTGAGTCCTGCAGATATCCCGAAGTAGTACAAGAGAAGTTTGCAGTTGTTAAATGGAGGCTTGTAACCTGGATATGCTCTAGACAATGTCGGGGTTACGAAACTGTTTTGGTTTTTATTCGTTTTGTTGTTGAGTAACATACTAACATATGTAGCTTATAGTTCATTGAGTAAAGCGGAATTCACTGATGTGTTCTGTTTTCTATTTCTCTTCTTCTTCTTCTTCTTATATATTTATTTACCTCTGCAACCTGTGATAGGGAAAATGATGAAAAAAAAAAAACAAAACGATGTTGAAGAATTTGAATTTGATTGAATATGAATTTAACATGATAAATTAGTTGCATCAACCACATCATATTTGATGAATTGCTATCACATTAATCCCAAAGTTCAACACTGCTTATAATTTTCTTTTCTACTACAAGCCTGCAAAGTTTTATCATGGAGAATATGCTAACAACTCTCCCGCTCCACTTTTTACTGCCCAAGGCTTCAATACATTTCGAGTTTCTACAGGAGCTGGTGCTATCTGAGAACATTAGCTGATTTGGATTTGTTAATTATTGTATATTATTGTAGGCATGGCCATCGATTCAAAGTTTTGAATCAAAACCGCCGGTTCAAGGGCCGGTTACATAAATATTAGAATTTAAATTTGAATTGGCCTGAAATCAGCGGTTCCAATTCGGTTCAAATAAGATATTTTCTATTTTTATTTTTAAAATGATAATCACTTAACCTATTTTATACATATCTAAAAGTCTCAATAATATTTTACTACATGATATACTTTACTTAAGATTTTTTTTTTTTTTTTTGAAAATACACTTTACTTTAAAAGTTAAAAATTTGAAAAAAAAAAGTAAAATGATAAAAAAAAAAGAGAAATATTTAGTCTAAAATTATATTGTTTTTAACTTTTTTTCCTTTTAAATTATTTACTGAATTCAAAATTATATTCTTTGAAGTATCTTTCAAAATTTTCTTATAATTTATTTACTTAATAATATTTAGACAAAATAAAGTGATAATTTATTTGATTATTTTGTAAAATTAATTAATTTTATTCTTATATGAGTATAAGCATTCTAAATTTATTTAAAATAAAATTTACCAATTATTTTTAAACTCATATTAATATTTTTGAAAGAAAGATGTAACATTAAAATCTTTTTTTTTTTGAAAAAAAAAAAAATATATCGTAGGAAACTTTAACCGAAACTGCACTGGCAAATCAAGAGCCGGTTCAAGTTTGATATTTTAAAAATTTCGACGCGATTCAATGAACTGTTCAAGTTTGACATTTTAAAAATTTCGACGCGATTCAATGAACCGGCCATGCCTAGATTATTGGTTTCAAATATCATATTAAAAACTTATATTTTGAAAAATGGAATTGATAAAGACAAGTAATGGTATTTGCTTACAAGTCGTAGAAACAAATTAAGAATGAGACCATTTGTTCTGACTAATTCTTGGTTAAACCATTTGTTCTTTAGTAAACTATATTTTTACATTGATAGTATTGGGTTAAATTTATTTACAAGTTGAGTAGATTAATTAATTAATATTAATTAATTATTATTGAGGAGTAGACTGTAATAGTAGGCAACACAAAAATATATGTCAAAGGATGAAATTTCTTAATTCCTAGCAATAAAGGCTAATAACAACGTAACCGAACCGTATGGCAAACAACCTCAAATGCCAGAAAATGAGTGCAAGTGCAGCCCCAAAAAAAACTTGACCTACAAGAACATTCATACACAAAATATGACCCATACTATAAATGAAGACCAGTGGTTAATTGTCCAATGAAGTTAGTTGCCAATCTATTGGAAGATTTCCCATTTTCTCCAAAAGCTTGTTTGTCTGAGAGAAATGCCTGACCATATCACAGTGTAGAATAGTTAATAGATGTGTGAATTGTGAATTTCAATATTTTAACACAAGGAAAACAAAAGGATTTGGATATATAAATATCCATTATTTTAACTACTTCATTGCCAACAAAAAATATATATATATATATATATATATTATGAAGATATCCCACTGAGATGGTGTGATTCTCTATCCATGATAGTCTACATTTTTGAACCCTTGTTTGATGTTTTGACTCGCTAATGACCCAAAAATTTTAAGGGCATTGTAAATTGGAGTTGACTGATTTCTAAAAGCACTAAAAGTTGATATTTAGAGTTAAAGGTTAGATTGATGAATTACAGTATTTATAGTATGAGCATCCTCTTTCATTGACAAGCTTGTTTTTTTATTCAGGCCCAAATCAAATCTACTCATTCGATTCATTGTGCCAACTCAAAATTTGCAATTGCAAGCAAAAGAAGAGTTATATGTTTCAACAAATAAGCTTTATTGAAATTACACTAACATTGTGAGACCTTCAAATTGTTTCAAGTAGTTCAACAGTAACTCGTGAAGGACCAATGCAAGAATCTCATCAATCATCATGAAGAGCACGAAGAAAAATTTGGAAAATCAAAGCTTTTGATTGTTAATATTTCAAAGAAAGTGTATGACAGAGACATCAACCAAGCTAAGGATAAGCATGAAGAATTCAAGGAAACTTTTCCAAAATGAAGACGAAAAAGATATGGAGTCAAAATTGGCAACATGACCAATTTTCTAGTTAGACAACAAATGCAAAGAAGTTGATATTATCGCAGGATAATTGATTTCTTATATAGTGCTGACGAATATAACAAAGGAAAGAATGATTCCGTAACTTAAGTTTCATTGATTTCTTAACTCCAATTGCTTATTCTTCGGCACTGAAAAACAGGATGGGTTTTCTTTTACTAGGAGAGCATGATGTAGTCAAGGAAAGAAATTAGGTTATTTACTTTTGATGTATGAGATTCAGATTTTCATGTAAAACTTTCTAGCGCAGAACGGTTTTACTATTTAGAAGTTAGTTTGCTCCCTATTAAAATAGGCTAAACATTTAGCCAAACTTTTGAGTAAATGAGGACAATAAATAGTCCTTCCCTATAAATACCTATATAACCTAGTTATTTTTCAAGGCTTTTAATAATGGAATTTGATTTCACATTATATATCACATGCACATTTATTAAAAAACATATCAGGCTAGTATTTGAGGAAAAAAGAAAAATATTGAGTATTAAATAGTGTATATCCAAACACAAACAAGTACTCGCACATTTATACAAGTCACTATTATTATTGCAAAAACATAATTTCCTCAAAACCATGGTGGTGAAGCACAAACCCATATCCACCCAAATACCTTTGGGAGGGTGAGCATTCCCTACCGAGTTTGAGAAGTTTGCCAATAAAACCTGATGTGGCAGAGTGAAATTGTGGATACATTGCACTAGTGTCACTCAAATAATCAATATTCCGGTCATAAAAGGTCAATTTATTGCAATTTTGCTAATCTTTAATTTTTTGGGTAGAAGCTAATCTTTAATTTTGTGTCAATTTTTTGGGTAGAAGCTAATCTATTAGGAGTTAGATTCCTCATTAGTTTATGATTTGTATTCCTAAATAGCTAGGTAGCAAAGGAATTCTTTATATATAGACCTATTGTTTTCGTCAAATATCCCCCCAGGACCCGAAAACATCCTTTTTCTGATTTTTGATGAAACAAAATATTTTTATTTTAGATGCGGTGCTGATAAATCGGTCTTATAAACAATTTTGAGTCGCCACCCATTGTTTAGGCAATGGGACCGTTTTTATAAAAATGACTTCATTTTAAACCCAATTTTGTTTTAAGGCCAAATTATTTTAAAAGACTGGTCAGGCGCACCAATGCGATTCTGGGTAAGGGAATTGGGTACATCGGCCCGTTGGAAGCCGACGCCCGAAAAAACCGGCCTCTATTATTAACCTATGATTTCTAATTTATTTTAGTTAGAAAAGCCAAATTATTTGTTTATTTAAACCCAGCCCAAATAAATCGGACTGAGTTCCTATTTGGAAAATTATTTAATCGTCCCAAGCAAATCTAATTATCACATAACAATTATTCAAATTAAAGCAATTAAACCAAATAAATAAAAAACCCGCTCTTGCCTTATGGTTTAAGGCGGGCGACAAACCGAATCAAAAATATTAAATGGAATAAATAAATGACCCGCTCTTGCCTTATGGTTAAAGGCGGGCAACAAACCGAAGAATAAATCAAATAAATAAAAGACCCGCTCTTGCCTTATGGTTCAAGGCGGGTAACAAACCGGATCCAAAAATATATATAAATCAAATCAAAAATTAAATCCATAAACTAATAAAAATAAAGCCATACATAATTTTAATATTTGAATCACATTTTAATTTTTTATTTTTAGTTTAATTTCATTTTTGCATTCAACCAAAAATACTAAAATTCATACAAATAAATATATATAATCACATTTTAGTATTTTAAGCTTAATTAAACTGTGATCTGTTCATAATTGGCCATTTTCATATTTATTGAAGAAATCAAACTTTATTTATATGTAAAATTTATTATTATATATTTTTTTATTTTTTCGGATGAATAGTGCGTGAACAGTGTGTTAATAGTGTGTGTACAGTGCATGAATAGTGCGTGAACAGTATGTGAACAGTGAATTTCTGTAAAATTAAGAACATTTACTGTTCATCGATGAACAATTACTGTTCATTGATGAACAACTATTTATTTTTTTTTTTTTTTAAGAATTGATTTTTACATTATTTCTTGTTTAAATGTGATTTAAGGGCATATAAAATGGCCAAATATAAACAGAATACAATTAAAAAAAAAAGCTTAAATTACTAAAATCACAAAAATATGTAAAAAAAAATAAAATATGTAACAAATACAAAAATATATAAAAGATACAAAAATGTTAAGGGAGTTACCTGATCCTCAGATTGAAGATTGTAAATAGATCAGCTGTCTTTTTAGATCTCCTAGAAGATTTATTTCCAAGGTTTTAAGTGAATTTTCTTTATATTTATTTTTTTTGTTATTTTCTCTCTTTTTATATTTTAATTCACCTAAAATTAATATCTAATAGTAATTTCTCTTCAAAATTAATTCACAAGAATTTTTTGGAGAGAAATTTGAAGATTGTGAAGTGCAGTAGAAATTGTAGTTGTAGATTGTAGTGTGAAAATTGTGAGAGAGAGGGGTATTTATAGAGGTTTGGGGGTACTGTAGCAGTGCAGTACAATACTGTAGCATGAGCACTGTAGCACACAGTACAGGTATTGTAGCATAGTTACTGTAGCACGCAGTTCAAACTACAGACCGCTTTTCTTAAGCATTTTAAGACCGATGAGAGTGACGAGTTCGGATTGCGTGATTTGGAGAGTTTGAGACAAGGGAAGGATGAAGGCTTTTCTGATTACTATAGGAGGTGGAGAACAAAGCTATACAGGGTTCAGACGAGACCAAAGGATAAAGAGTTGATCAGAATCTTTATTAGGAGCCTGTTGCCCTTCTTTAAGGAGAGGATGTTAACCCAACCTTTCACTGATTTTTCTCTAGTTCAAAGCGCTGGTTTGAATATAGAGGAGTTGTACAAGGAGGAAAAGAAGAAGAACAGAGGATTTGGCAATTATCGGACCTCCTATGGTGACAGAAATGTCGGAAGTAGCAATCAGAATCAATCAAGAAGCAGTAATACAGTGGGGGCAGTTAATGAAAGGGTCAGAAGAGAATTCATTGACTTGGGAAGACCCTTGAGTACAGTGCTGAGATCATGTATCAAGAATGGGGTACTTTCAAAGCTGCCAGTCGATCCAACTAAACCTATTCGGGGGAGGTATATGGATCGGAACTGCGACTACCATCAGTGCAATGGGCACTCTACTGATGAATGTTTCAAGCTAAGACATGACATTCAAAACCTGATCGACAGCGGGAAAATAACCAAACCTTCCGAGAGAAACAAACCAAGTACGAAGAACAACTCGCTCCCTCAGTACCAGTACATCTGTCCGCCTCACAAGTCTCAATCGGGTGGATCAGTTAATGCAATCGAAAGTGGATTGCCGGAAGAAGTTGTGTTAGCAGAAGCTGAGTATGAAGAAAGGATGTGCGCAATGCTTAATATATGGGATGATTGCAGTAGCGAAGATGAAGCCGAGAAGCCCGTGAAGATAGAAATTGAGAAGAACATCACTGTAAAAGTGGGCGATGTGCTAGAGGATGAAGACGAGCAGATACAGCTCGCAATCCAAAAGAGTCTAGCTGACCAGGAAGAGCAATGGTATTATAGCAGTGAAGAAGATGTGAATGAGATAGGCATCCAGAGCTTGACTCGAAGTGGACGGGTGTATAATCCTAACAGTAGTGCTCAGATCAAAGGGAAGGAAGTTGCCACTGATAGTGCAAAGGAGAAGACAACAGAAAAGGGCAGAGAAGAGACAAAAGAAAAGAAAAAAGAAGAGGAAGTGGTAAAAGTGCAGAAGAAGACTGTTGAAGTAGGCGAGAGCAGCCAGAACAGGGCACCCAGTGGCTTGACAGCTAATTCAGTGTTGAGCCAGTTGCAAAGGACAAAAGCTGATATTTCTTTATGGGATCTACTAATAGCCTCCAAAGAGCATAGGGAGTCCTTGTTGGAAGCAATGACATTTGTCAGAGTCCCAGCCCGGATCCAGAGTATTGACATGATCAATGTGCTGCAACGAAGAATTGGGGAGATTACCTTTTTCGATTCTGACCTTTCGCCAGAAGGAAGAAACCACTTCAAGCCATTATACATCCAGATTGCCGTTAACGGGCGTGACACCCGGAATGTAATGGTGGATAACGGATCAGCCCTGTGTGTGTGCCCATTGAAGATGCTATCCAAGTTTAAAATCGAAGAGTCAGAACTTGAACCATCAAACATGGTGGTCAAAGCTTATGACAACACCATGCGGAGTGCAAAAGGAACTTTTAGAGCGAAGATATCTACAGGGGCTGTAGAAAGCTGGGTAGATGTGGTTGTGCTTGATATTTTAGCCAATTATGCTCTTTTGTTGGGAAGGCCCTGGCTCCATCCTCTAGGCGCAGTTCCATCTACCCTGCACAGGAAAGTAAAAATTCCATGGGGCACAGATGTGGTGACAGTTAATGCGCAAGAAGACCTGAATGTGGCAACAGTAGAAGGCCTGGAGATGGCAGTACCGTTGTCTGGCTTCCAAGTGGCAGTGGTTGACGCGCCAGTTAATGAGGAGAATAGTGTTGTGAACAGAATGAGTCCTTTTTCAAGGAAAATGATGAAGAAAATGCAGTGGCAGTATGGTAGAGGTTTAGGCCGGGAGCTGTAAGGAAGGTTTGAGCCTCTCTCATCGGCATGCGGACAACAAGATAAGCGTGGATTGGGATATACTGAAAGTAGAAAGAAAGAAAAGTATGAGATCCAGTCTCCAGTCAGAGAATCAGGCCTGAACCAGATTTTCTTTGTCCCTGAGGCTTCAGGAGAATTCGAGAGCAGAGGGAAGATTTATCCTGGGTTAGAGATTTTCATGACAGATTTTGAAGAAAAATTGATCAAATCTCCTGAGCCTTCTTTTGAACAGCTGGTTGAAGGCACCGAATTTATGGTGGGCATGGTGCAACCAAGCAATGGCACTGAGTGGTCGAAGAAGGTATCTGAGTTTGAAGACTTCTTGGGGATTGGGGATGAAGTTGCCAAGATGGTGCAAGAGCGAAAAGCCAAGGCAAGGATCCTCCAGTCGGTATTAGCCGCTGAAGATGCTGAGGAGGCAGAGAGGAAGGTGCTGAAGATGAAGCTAGAAGAGGCCAAAGCAGAAGACGCCCCAGAAACAGAAGAAATACCAGAGGCTGATGAAGTGATCAAGGCAATAAAGAACACTTGTAATGAATGTATTGAGCAGGCAATTAATCCTGTATTTTGCTTCTCTGATGTTTGTTTTGAGAACAATATGGATGATTTTTCTCTTTTATTTCAATCAATGGAACTAAATTTTGATTATTTGTTCTCTTATTTTCCTGATTGTCACATTCATGGCATTGATTATACCACGCGCATATTTGACATAAATGCATTGCATAATTTTGCATTTAATTTAAGCACCACCGAAGATCCTAAAATAATCGAAATCGGATCAGACTTTAAACCTGAACTCAGACAGGATCTTCAAGAATGCATCAGAAGAAATCCAGAGGTATTTGCCTGGAGCTACGCAGACATGCCAGGAATCGACAGGTCAATAGCAGAGCACTTCATTCCTACTGATCCGAGTGTTAAACCGGTAAAGCAGAAAAGGAGAAGGGTCAGACCAGAATGGCAGGATAAGATCAAAGCAGAAGTCCAGAAGCAATTGAATGCAGGGTTCTTGGAAGTAGTACATTATCCGGAATGGTTGGCCAATATAGTCCCTGTGCTGAAGAAAGATGGGAGGATAAGGGTATGTGTTGACTACTGGGATCTGAACAAAGCCTCGCCCAAGGATGACTTTCCACTTCCGCACATAGACGTTTTGATTGACAGCGCTGCTGGAATGGGTTGTTATTCCATCATGGACGGATTCTCCAGATACAACCAAATACTGATGGCCTTAGTTGACAAGCATAAGACTACTTTCACCACAGACTTTGGTACCTTCTGCTATAGAGTAATGCCATTTGGACTGAAGAATGCCGGGGCGACATATCAGAGAATGACTACAACATTATTTCATGATATGATCCATAAAGGGCTAGAAGTGTACGTGGATGACATGGTGATCATGACAAGAACACAGGAAGAGCACGTAGAAATGCTAGAAAAGTTCTTTGCACGGGTCAAGCAGTACAACTTAAGACTCAATCCCAAAAAGTGCGTATTCGGAGTAACGAAAGGGAAGTTGTTAGGTTTTGTTGTAGGACCTAACGAGATTGAGGTAGACCCCGACAAAATAAAAACCATTCAGAATATAGAACCACCAAGAACAGAGCGTCAGGTAAGAAGCTTCTTAGGTAAAATTCAGTACATCAGCAGATTTATTTCGAGGTTATCCATCACTTGTGCTCCAATTTTCAAGCTACTTAAGAAGAATCAGCCTGTTAAATGGAACGAGGACTGCCAGAAAGCCTTGGATCGCATAAAGAAGTATTTGATGAATCCACCAATATTGAGTTCGCCTAGACCAGGAGAACCTCTGATTCTATATTTATCTATAGAGGATGCAGGAGTGGGAGCCATGTTGGTACAGCCGGACGCCGCCGGTGTGGAAAAGGCCATTTACTACATTAGCAAGAAACTACTGCCTATTGAGGAGAAGTACAATCCGGTGGAGAAAACGTGTATGGCAGTAGTATGGTTGATAAAGAAGTTGAGGCCTTACTTTGATTCCTTCAAGGTCACTTTCGTTTCCAAAATTGATCCTATGAAGTATTTGCAGAGAACGCCTACTCTAGAAGGATGGTTGTCCAAGTGGTTAATTCAGATGTCTAGTGTGGATGCAGAGTTTGTAACAAAGAAAACGGTCAAAGGTCGGGTTGTGGCAGAGTTCCTAGCTAAAAACCCAACTACAGATGACGAACCATGGGAATTAGAATTTCCAGATGAGCACTTGCTGTGTGTCGAAACAAGAGCCTGGAAATTATACTTTGATGGATCAGCCAACAGAAATGGAGCTGGAGCTGGTATTGTAATTGAAGCACCTAATGGCGAGGTCATCACAATGTGCAAAAGACTGTTGTTTCCGGTCACTAACAATATGGCTGAGTATGAAGCATGCATCATGGGAATGGAAGCTCTTCTCGCATCCGGTGCTAAGGAAGTCGAGGTGATAGGAGATTCGTTATTGGTTATTGAACATGCAAACGAGAGATGGAAAGTAGAAAAGGAGAGATTGAAGCCCTATGTCGAGTACTTGTTAAAGAAGGCAGCACTTTTCGATAAAATCACCTTCACTCACATAGGAAGAACCTATAACAAAATTCCGGATGCCTTGGCAAACTTAGCATCAGCTTGGCAGGATTTGAGTAAAGTGCCGAAAAAGCCATTCATTACAACCACAGCCAATATCCTGTGCTATCAAGAACATTTTGTGAACCAGGTAGAATCATCCCATATATTAAGCATTGCGCACATCCTTTCTTCATACTCAGCTTCTGCTAACACAACTTCTTCCGGCAATCCACTCTCGATTGCATTAACTGATCCACCCGACTGAGACTTGTGGGGCAGACAGTTGCACTGGTACTGAGGGAGCGGGTTGTTCTTCGTACTTGGTTTGTTTCTCTCGGAAGGTTTGGTTATCTTCCCGATCAGGTTTTGAATGTCATGTCTTAGCTTGAAACATTCATCAGTAGAGTGCCCTTTGCACTGATAGTAGTCGCAGTTCTGATCCATATACCTCCCCCGAATAGGTTTCGTTGGATCGACTGGCAGCTTTGAAAGTACCCCATTCTTGATACATGATCTCAGCACTGTACTCAAGGGTCTTCCCAAGTCAGTGAATTCTCTTCTGACCCTTTCATTAACTGCCCCCACTGTATTACTGCTTCCTGACTGATTCTGATTGCTACTTCCGACATTTCTGTCACCATAGGAGGTCTGATAATTGCCAAACCCCCTGTTCTTCTTCTTTTCCTCCTTGTACAACTCCTCTATATTCAAACCAGCGCTTTGAACTAGAGAAAAATCGATGAGAGGTTGGGTTAACATCCTCTCCTTAAAGAAGGGCAACAGGCTCCTACTAAAGATTCTGATCAACTCTTTATCCTTTGGTCTTGTCTGAACCCTGTATAGCTTTGTTCTCCACTTCCTATAATAATCAGAAAAGCTTTCATCCTTCCCTTGTCTCAAACTCTCCAAATCACGCAACCCGAACTCGTCACTCTCATCGGTCTTAAAGTGCTTAAGAAAAGCGGTCTGTAGTTTGAACTGCGTGCTACAGTAACTATACTACAGTACCTGTACTGCGTGCTACGATGCTCATGCTACAGTACCTGTACTGCGTGCTACAGTACTGTACTACACTGCTACAGTATCCCCAAACCTCTATAAATACCCCTCTCTCACAATTTTCACACTACAATCTACAACTACAATTTCTACTACACTTCACAATCTTCAAATTTCTCTCCAAAAAATTCTTGTGAATTAATTTTGAAGAGAAATTACTATTAAATATTAATTTTAGGTGAATTAAAATATAAAAAGAGAGAAAATAACAAAAAAAATAAATATAAAGAAAATTCACTTAAATCCTTGGAAATAAATCTTCTAGGAGATCTAAAAAGACAGTTGATCCATTTACAATCTTCAATCTGAGGATCAGGTAACTCCCTTAACATTTTTGTATCTTTTATATATTTTTGTATTTGTTACATATTTTATTTTTTTTTACATATTTTTGTGATTTTAGTAATTTAAGCTTCTTTTTTTTTAATTGTATTCTGTTTATATTTGACCATTTTATATGCCCTTAAATCACATTTAAACAAGAAATAATGTAAAAATCACTTAAAAATCAATTCTTAAAAAAATAATAAATAAAATAAATAAATAGTTGTTCATCAATGAACAGTAATTGTTCATCGATGAACAGTAAATGTTCTTAATTTGATCATGCACTATTCACACACTATTCATGCACTGTACACACACTGTTCACACACCATTCACACACTGTTCACGCACTATTCATCCGAAAAAATAAAAAAAAAATATAATAATAAAAATAATAAATTTTACATATAAATAAAGTTTGATTTCTTCAATAAATCTGAAAATGGCCAATTATGAACAGATCACAGTTTAATTAAACTTAAAATACTAAAATGTGATTATATGTATTTATTTGTATGAATTTTATTATTTTTGGTTGAATGCAAAAATGAAATTAAACTAAAAATAAAAAATTAAGATGTGATTCAGATATTAAAATTATGTATGGCTTTATTTTTATTAGTTTATGGATTTAATTTTTGATTTGATTTATATATATTTTTGGATTCGGTTTGTTAATGGATTTAATTTTTTATTTGATTTATATATATTTTTGGATCCGGTTTGTTACCCGCCTTGAACCATAAGGCAAGAGCGAGTCTTTTATTTATTTGATTTATTCTTCGGTTTGTTGCCCACCTTTAACCATAAGGCAAGAGCGGGTCATTTATTTATTCCATTTAATATTTTTTATTCGATTTGTCGCCCGCCTTGAACCATAAGGCAAGAGCGGGTCTTTTATTTATTTGGTTTAATTGCTTTGATTTAATTGCTTTAATTTGAATAATTGTTATGTGATAATTAGATTTGTTTAGGACGATTAAATAATTTTCCAAATAGGAACTCGGTCCGATTTATTTGAGTTGGGTTTAAATAAACAAATAATTTGGCTTTTCTAACTAAAATAAATTAGAAATCATAGGTTTATAATAGAGGCCGGTTTTTTCGGGCGTCTGCTTCCAACGGGCCAACGTACCCAATTCCCTTACCCAGAATCGCATTGGTGCACCTGACCAGTCTTTTAAAATAATTTGGCCTTAAAACAAAATTGGATTTAAAATGAAGTCATTTTTATAAAGACGGTCTCATTGCCTAAACAATGGGTAGCGACTCAAAATTGTTTATAAGACCGATTTATTGGCACCGCATCCAAAATAAAAATATTTTGTTTCATCAAAAATCACAAAAAGGATGTTTTCGGGTCCTCTGGGGGATATTCGACGAAAACAATAGGTCTATATATAAAGAATTCCAATGCTACCTAGCTATTTAGGAATACAAATCATAAACTAATGAGGAATCTAACTCTTAATAGAACTCTATTTACAACTAATCCTTAACACTCCCCCTCAAGTTGGAGCATAGATGTTAATCATGCTCAACTTGTTACAAACTACTACTTTCCGCAATGCACAATACCATACTCAACAACTGTACCCACTTCATTATAGCAATATAGAATCCCAAACCAAATAGTAGCAGCAGAATTAAGACAACACACTTAGGTTGTCGAAACAAATCTCACTGAACCAGAAAACAACTCACAGGGCTGTTTCAAGCTTCCATAATCAATGCCTCAAAGAGGAAACCTAGTAGCACAGATATTCAGAAACGCAGCAAAGGAAAATATGGCAAACGGAGCACACCACTAAAGGCCAAGAACACAATGCAACTCACTGGGGTTACACTGCTCTCGACAAAGGAGAAGGTTCAAAAGCAGAATACCCGTACTTGCAGCAAAGGTGCAGTACTAAACCCTAATGCAAAAAGGAATTACTAGAAAATCACCGAAAATTACCTAAACCAATTGTCATAGCAAAGGAAAAATATGTTTCCTCAGCAAATTAAAGCAACAACAGTAGCAGAGGACTGCTCGACACAGCTGCAACAGAATTACAGCAAACAAACCTATTGAATAAACCCAAGAATGTCGATGCAACTCACTTGGTTGCACGTCTCTCTTCAAGCCAACGTCGAAGAGAGGAACCAGAGTGAAAAAGACCATTGGACATGCGCCAGCACATGAACCAGAGCAGGAAAAAAGAGGTGGCGAGTGGTGGCCATTCGCTTGGAATCCGGCGACCGGATTCTGGGGAGTCGCTGATCGGCGGCTGGAGAATATCCTGGGGTAGGCGGTGAGGCAAAATACTAACCCTAGAAAGGCTTACTAGGGAGGCAGTGGCTTCTCGTAAGGGAAGTTTCAGGAAACTTCTTTTTTTTTTTTTTTTTTTTTTTTTTGAATGGAAGGCTATGATACCATATTGAGAGATTATATTGTAATTGTATTTCTTGTATCTCGTCAATCGATTACATAGGTCTATATATAAAGAATTCTTATGCTACCTAGCTATTTAGGAATACAAATCATAAACTAATGAGAAATCTAACTCCTAATAGAACTCTATTTACAACTAATCCTTAACACCTCAACTAGTTTGGGACTAAAGCTTGATTATTGTTATCAAATGATTTTAAATTCCTCTTCCAAACTTTTTCTACAAAAAGTATTTCAAAATTTTTTTGGACGTATACTTTGCTTTGCATTGATATTAATTTGGCAAGAGCGAATATTTGAAACAAAAGATTCATATAGCTGGCCCCAACTAGTTTGGAACTAAACCTTGGTTGTTGTTGTTTGATTAGGATGGGGATCCATTTGTTGACTTCATTAGTAAGTGGATCCTAAAAGGAATTGAGTGGTATAGAATATGATGCCAGAAATATCTTTTAAATGCCACATCAACAATCCAAGACAACATTCTAATGTCTAACTTCCTGAAAAGTATTCATTCATTGAACAAGAAAAATAAGTAAAGACTCACCTGCAACCAAAGTACCCTCTATTTGCAGATAAACCAGAAGGATGTGCTGCCTTCAGAATGTAATGCTTTGTTCCATCAATTAACCTGTGCAGCTCCATTCTTATAAGCAGATCAAGTACTCGAGCCATTTAAAAAAAAATGCCAAGCATTCTTCTAAATTTATTAAGTGAATAGAACCCAAGTAAATCTGGGTCATAGTGTAATTGATGATATGATCCTAATTTACACTTCTGAATCTTTGCCATCCTGTATTAAATTTCAAATTATTCTGGCTCAAATAATTCCTTAACTTTAGAACCTTCAAAAGAATGGAAAGGCATAACTGAAGATAAGAAATTTGTCAAACATAGTGGAGTATTGTACAACAAGTTAGAAGAAAATGAATTAATCTTGATAGTTGGAATTTGAGTTGAAAAATGACAGTTTCACGGACATTGATGGCTAGGAAAACTTGAATTAAATAATTGAAGTTTTAAATTGCGTAAGTTGTAAGAAAATCAAGGATAAAACATAAGTGGAGTTTTAAAGCACACTGTGGCACAGAAAGATATAACACAATTAGAAAGGATCATACCCTGCAGAAAACTCTTTACAAACAAGCATCACATCATACAGAGAATTGCATAATACTCTCTATATTCAGTTAGTACTGAATATACTGAATGAAAATACCTGGATTTCTCTTGAGCAGAGTTTCCCCAAAGGAGAAAAACAACTCCTTCTTTATTCTGTGAAATTGTTTTGATAACAGAATCTGTAAATTGTTCCCATCCTTTTTTAGCATGAGAGTTTGCTTGATGACTCCTAACTGAACAAAATAAAGACAAGTTAAAAAAGCAACATTCTGTTTTGACTAAAATAAATGAAGAGAAACAAGTGCTTAGAATACATTCTTAAGGTTGAACTGAATTAAAAGACTAGCAGAACAGGTTCATGTGTTAAGTTGTCCACCAATAAGTTTTCAAACAGTAGCACCAAAATGAAATACTATACATGTACATATGAAAATACAGATATTCAAACATATATGAGATAGTAAAAGTACAAGAAAAGAAACATATTTTTAGCCATAGGAAAATTTGACATGCATATAGGGGGCGCTTGTTTTAGCTCTTGGGGGCCAATTGATAGCTGTTTGACCCCAGCCGGCAGGCCAACCAGTTTGTTAATGAAAAGGATCAGCAATTTGTTAGTTTTTTAGTGTCCCTTCAATTTAGATTCTAAAAACTTCATTCCCTGTTAGTTGATAGCTGATTTGATTTTAAACATGCATTGCTCTCACAAAATTTATCAATAAAAAGCCATCATTTTGTTCTGCAAATTAATTTTTACATGATCAATTTGTTTATAATTCATTGAAAATCAGATACAATATGTCGAATATTACTATCTTTATATTTACATTCACAAAAAAAAAAGAATATTTATTACAAACATATACAACAACTAATTACGATTGCTTGAATTAATTTTTTATTATTTTTTTACATGTAATATCAAATAATAAATTTAACAATAAAAGTAGCCAATGCCATCATTTAGAAGAGGTATCATTAACAGGAGAACTCGATTGATTATAAAAATAAATCAAAGGCTTAATTTAGAAATTCAAATAAAATTTGAAGACTTACAATGTAACAGTTTCATACTAATAAAGTAAAGCCACCAAAATGAGGTATCAAAATGTTAAGTCAAGCCCAATGTTTCAAGCTTGCGTCAGTTAATTTTCAAAATGAACTTTATCCCAAATTTTATTTTTGTGCTTTGTCTCAAGTTCATGCAAAATTTGATGAAATAACGAGGTCTAAGCCCAAACAAGAGTTTCTAGTCATTCTTAAGTAATTTGATCAAAATTTTGGCATTGAACTAATATAAACAATTTGTTTAACTCTAACAAACCCCAATGCAAGAGGGTTCAAACCTGGACCGTCAAATGGCTTCAGATTTGTGAATGAAAGTAATTGTTGATTCCTCTTTATATAGAGGCAAATCTCTTCTCATGTTAGTTGAGGTTTAAGAGCTCCAACATTCCAAATCTTTCAGAAAGTCTTCAAGTTAGACTGCCTTTTTGTTCAAATCTCAAGTGAAAGGAAAAAGAATAAGAGAATAAGCTATGAAAAGGTTTATAGGAGGAAGCAGCAGACGACTAAAAGCAATTATTAATATCTTAAACTTTGGTTACGACTTCAACCACCACTCTCCTTTTGCTTTTCTGCTTCAAGCATCACCATCACCATCACCATCACCATCAACTCTACCACTACCTCTTCTTCCACTGAAAAACTCAGTTGATAGATCCAACTCTCAACTATAACTCACCACTTCAAGTTTCACCATTTTTTTTCTCTCTTACATTTAGTTTACTTCTTTTGAATTGATTTAGAACTATTATTATGGCAGATGTGATGCCCATGCCAGTTTTTTTATGGCATATTCTATACCACATGAGCATCAACAGACAAACATTAAGCTGGTCCCGAAATAATAGTGAAGCAATTTACAAGGTACCACAATTTCACAGGAAAAAAAAAAAAAAAAAAAAGACACAGAGAGTGACAAAAACCTTAGGGCTTTTTTGTATTTGTTCCTTTCTTGAAAAAATAAGAAATGATGCACTTTCTCTTGATATTGGTTTATTAAAAGAAAAAGTTTTGACAAATCACATATTGCATTGGTAGGTTTGAGAGTTCTTAAACAGAAGCCAAATTTCTGTCCCACCATGCAAAAAATTGGAAAATTAGCAAGTAATGAACTCATTTACATAATTTAGAAACTTTACCTGTAAGAACAGTATTGAGCAATAGAACACCCTGCAATTTCCAAAAGGAAAAAATAAATACATATGTATCAGAATATTTTCCTTAGAAAGAAACTAAGGTAGAATAGGTGTTACTCTTTTTTAATTTCTCTCTCTACAAGGAATCATACTTATTAAGAGAAAATATTGTAGTTGTATTTCTTGTATCTCATCAATCAATTACATAGGTTTATATATGAGGAATTCCTATGCTACCTAGCTATTTAGGAATACAAATCATAAAATAATTAGGAATATACTTATGAACTAATTAGGAATACGTGTACTATATTGATTTTCCTTAATACTCCCCCTCAAGTTGGAGCATAGATGTTAATCATGCTCAACTTGTTACAAACTACTACTTTCAGCAAAGCAAAATACCATACTCAGCAACTGTACCCACTTCATTATAGCAATAAAGAATCCCAAACCAAATAGTAGTAGCAGAATCAAGACAACACTCTTAGATTGTTGAAACAAATCTCACTGAACCAGAAAACAACTCACAGGGCTGTTTCAAGCTTCCATAATCAATGCCTCAAAGAGGAAGCCCAGTAGCGCAGATATTCAGAAACGCAGCAAAGGAAAATCTGGCAAATGGAGCACACCACTGAAGGCCAAGAACACAATGCAACTCGCTAGGGTTGCACTGCTCTCGACAAAGGAGAAGGTTCAAAAGCAGAATACCCGTAAATGCAGCAAAGGTGCAGTACTAAACCCTAATGCAATAAGGAATCACTAGAAAATCACTGAAAATTACCTAAACCAATTGTCACAGCAAAGGAAAAATATATTTCCTCAGCAAATTAAAGCAACAACAGTTGTAGAAGACTGCTGACACAGCTGCAACAGCATCGCAGCAAACAAATCTATTGAATAAGCCCAAGAATGATGATGCAACTTATTGGGTTTCACATCTCTCTTCAAGTCAATGCCGGAGAGAGGAATCGGAGTGAAAAAGACCACTGGACATGCGCCACCGCGTGAACCAGAGCAAGAAGAAAGAGGTGGCGCGGGGGCCATTCGCTTTGAATCCGGCGACCGGATTCTTGGGAGGCGCTGATAGGCGGCTGGAGAATATCCTGAGGTAGGCGGTGAGGCAAAATATTAACCCTAGAAAGGCTTCCTAGGGTGGCAGTGGCTTCTCGCAAGGGAAGTTTTGGATTTTTTTTTTTTTTTTTCAATTGAAACAACAATGAATGGCAAATTGAAAAGAGGGTAGCATAGTCAGGAAGTTTCTTGTTACTGGCAATCTTTTATGACAGGATAACAAAACAAAAAGATACAGAGTAGAACCAGAAATAAAAGAGATTTACAGGGTAAAGCCAGAAATAAAAATTTTAAGTACAAAAAGCATTATAAAATCACCTTTGGAACTGGCTGCAATTGAGAATCTGAAGACTTGCTAGAAAAAGAAAAATCTCCATCCTTGCCGACTGATATGTACTTTGCCTTAGGAAGGCTGTAAAGGTGAGCTAGAATTCTACAAACTTCATCGCTCCCAGGTTTATCTACATCAAATGCCTTCCACCATGGTGGGTTCTCAGGAAGAGGTACTTGGAACCTGCGGACAGCAGCATATACAACCCCACAAGCCACAACCTCACTCTTGAAACGAACACACAAGGTTGGCACAAACTATCATTTGCGAGATTCCAAGCTTCCTGCCTCAATTCTTCAGGCGCTCCAAGGGGTCGCAAGGTAGTTTGAAATAAATTTGTGAGGTTGTTCAACATGACAAACAAAACCCATCTCTTTCAATATGTGTTCTGCTCAGTTCCACCTTCAACTCTGCAAATTTCTTTGAACTTAGGTCCAAAAACTCCCGGGTTAAATTCTTGCATTCCATTCAGTGAAAAACAATAATGACTTGCCTTGATTTTCTAGGGCTTTCCTGTAGTTTTGACGCAAGCCAACCACAACTGGCTGCAACTTTCTTGACATTGAATCAAGCAAATGATTTCTTGGAATAGAAACGATGGAGTAGTACTTGACCAGTGGCCATAACAGCTTGTGGTAATCTAAGTAAACTACAAATTTCTTGAATCAAATCACAGCCGTAGATTCTGAGGGTAGTTTCAGTGGCTTCATCGATCCCATCTTTTCTCAACGGTGAGTTCTGCAATTGCTCGTCTATAGGAGGTACAGACGTAACTGTATTACATAAGCACAACAGACATTTGCTGCACCTCATGGATAAAGAAGAATGCTCTGACACCCACTACACTGAAGCTGGCTTGGCATAGCTATTTGAAGGTTGTTGCCGGAAATCGTTTGGCTTGACGGAAAACAGAACTAAAATCCTTTGAAGCTCATTATCTTGAACGCATGATAACCAAGTACAACAACAAAGGGAGGAGATAGAGAGAATGAGGTGGCAAAGGAGCTCGTGTCGTCGCTGGGGAGTCCCTTTTCAGTCATCAGTGTTGGCCGGCAGTAAGAGGAGAGAGGAAATCGTGCAAAGAAAGAAAGAGAAACGGAAAGAAAGAGAGGGAGGGTAACTCATACCATGTTAAGAGAAAATATTGTAGTTGTATTTCTTGTATCTCATCAATCGATTACATAGGTTTATATAAAAGGAATTCCTAGGCTACCTGGCTATTTAGGAATACAAATCATAAACTAATTAGGAATATACTTAGGAACTAATTAGGAATACGAGTAGTATATTGATTTTCCTTAACAATACTGTTAATAAATTAATTTTTCAAATCAAAATAGTCTCTTAAAATAGCTAAACCTGGAGGATAAAGAAGACCAGGACATTGCACAATCAATAATAATGTCTGAACGCTTCAGTAAGCCTTCTCGTATGTGTAGGTGAAAGGGAAAGAGTCATATCTGTGAACTTCGAGAAATTCATTTTATCTTTTTTGAAGAGGTTGAATAAAAACATTCATGATCTTGCACAAGAATTACCATCATGGAATCATCATAATCAACGCAAAATAAGATTTCCATGAAAACTATCTATTGACTCTGTTGAGGATCTCTTGGAACTATGGTAACTTTTTTGCATTAAAAAAACTAAATCCACCTTTTTTAACCATTTCAGACAAAATTAAAACTCGCTCAAACAAATGGTGGGTTAAATGTAGTAAAAAACAAGGAAGAACAGCAATGCTTGGGCAGAGAGATCAGTCTTTCTAGTTCGTTCAAGAAACATTCAGTGGGATCAAACCAAATGCATTTCATAAGTGAGCTAAGCATTCCATTTTCTTACTATGACCTTTGAGTTTTTATACAACAGGAAAAATACCATGAAAAAAAAAAAAAAAAAAAAGCCTTTGTATATGAACCGTCATCACATGAGTGGAAGCCTTGTTTATATTTATCAAATTTATGAAATTCAGACTCAAAAACTACAAATGATGACACTTAACTGCGACAGCACTGACAGAATGATGCTAAAGTGTTGAGATAAGGAAATCTAATCAGATAGAGAGTATAACAAAGAACTATCAACAAATGAGAAAAAGAGAGATTATTGAGAACAAAAGTGAGAATAACACAGCATGTAATAAATTTAAACAACAAGGGCAAAGAGATTTAAGTATACCTGAATAGCCCATCGTTCTAGATTTCCATGAGAGGGTATAGCAAAGCCAAGATCTTGTTTAAGTTCCTTAAAAATGTTGACAAGACTTGAAGGCGGTTTGATTCCCTCAGGAACAGAGAATGAAAGGCCCATTGCTTGACCAGGACCATGGTAAGGATCCTGTCCAATGATAACAGCCTTGACACCGTCAAAAGGGGTGGAGTTGAGAGCATTGAATATCAAGTGTTGGGGTGGATATATGGGTACACTGCCATTGCATATCTCATTTTCAAGAAATTTACAAAGAGTCTTCGCATAGGGCTTTTGGAGCTCCCCGGAAAGCGCTTCTAACCAAGTCTCCTCCACTAGTAGTTTCTCCAATTTCACATAACCCACACCTTCGCCTGAGCATATAAAGAAATGAAATCAAGAAACAAGTAAAAACCCTAGAAAATCAAAATAGTTAGATTGAGGGTTTACTTTTGGACTTGGAAACTAATTGTAAACAGAGATTGAGATTTCGCTTCGCCTTTGCACGCAGTTTATTGAACTCAATACGCGATCGTTGAACGGCGGTAAGGGCGGAGGAGGAAGAATCGGTGATGGATTTGGAAGGAATTGGGTTAAATTGATGATTTAGTGGGTTTGAAGGTTCGACAGAGGAGGATACCTTTATGCGCTTTGCAGGTTGTAAGAAATCTCTAAGCGTCTTTGCAGACGCCATTGCTTTCTTCTTGGCGGGTTTTGGCGGGAGGTCGCTCATTCACTGGCTTATACAGCACTTACAGTCTAACCACTGCCCCAAAAATCAAAGTGCGAAGATTAGGCCATATAAATAGATTCCCCCTCAACTTTAACAAAGTAACACTAAATTTTACTGCAGACCAATTATATATTTAATGTTCAAAATGATGCACTAAATTAACACCTTTTCCATACTGGCAACACACATATATATTTAATCTCAGAGCGTGAATGAAATGAAAGTCTACCAACGTGGATAAAGAATAGTGACCTAGACAAAACAGCGTATTTGGGATAAATTTGTTCCCTCCCTTTTTACAACTGCTTTCCCCTCTATTTTTTAACATGTTAAATTAGGGTTTGAGCTAAAAAAAAAGATCCATTCCACGATCTCTGTCTCCCACTCAATGCAAAATTGGGTCTATATGTACACGAGTGAAGAATGATGGAAATCTCAGTTGATTATATGGTTCCCAATTGCTATTGTCATCAAACAGCGGTGTTGAAGGTATTTTGAACTAAGGCAAATCCTGGCAGAAGATTTTATGGTTGTAGAAAATTTAGGATATGTGGAAACTACATTATATTTGTTCTTTTTATTTTTATTTCAATTTATTTTGTATTTTATTGATTTCAAATACTTGGTGAGTGTAATTTCTTTCAATGGCATGATCCACAATGTCAATCATATTCAACACGTGATTTTGGGACTGCTTACAAGAATCAAAAAATATGAGGAACATAAGAAGAGGATGAATGCAATGTGGTGGAAGATGGTTGTTGGGTTCTGCATTTTATTTGTTATTGTAACAATTTGAGAAGTGGTTAGAGGTTGATGATGGATTATTATTGTTGTGGATGAAAAATGGGATATAGATATTTTGGTACTTTTTTAACCCAATAGGAGTTGTAATGTCGGTACGAAAAATACTTATTTTGGTAGTTTATTACTGTGTCGCTCATGTCGAAGTAATTAACAATTAATATATTTTAATTTTCCATCAATGATGAAGCTTGTTCCTGTTCATTTGTTTGTACAATTGTCCAATTGTTTAAGAATTCAACTTGATTGCTTTCAATTTCAATAAGTTAAGCTAATATACGAAAAAATAATTGGAAGCCAAATTGCAATAATTAAAATACATCGCTAACGTTCCAAACTAAGATTTCATTACTGAAAATGATAATTATTCATAATTTCTGGAAAATGGATAACAAAAGTGGATTTCTATTTTGCAGACATAACACAAATTGCTTCTGTTTGGACCCAAAAGACGCCATATATTTTGATATTTCTCAAAATACAGTTATAACTACCAAAACATTTGCTATTACAAAAATAGAAGTAGAAATCCTAGTTTAATTTCCTCTATTGCCACTTTGCTATGTTGGTTTGTTGCTGCCTTGTGAAGCTTGGCTTGAAACATTTGTTCTTCTTCCTATTTGAGGCTGTGAAGTTGACTCTCTTTGTCTCTACATGTCAAGTCTTTGTTGCTGGAGTTGCTTGGCAGTGACAGCATTTTTACCCTTCCATTTCAACCCTGGAGGTTTGAAACCAATCTCACCAGTAACAACTATCTCTCTAGCATATCTCTGGTTGTAGTTGTTGATGAGCCTCCATTATACCCTCTTCCTCCTGCCTCTGCCTATCGGAGCAGTTACAGTCACATTTCCAGGATTGGTGTGATGCATGGCATTACTTGAGAGAAATGAATAGAGAGACTCATATACTTCAATGGAAGCATATATTTCACAGCACAAAACTCAAATACTTAATTTCCATTTCAATACCAAACTTGCAACACAAGTCAGTATCTTTTCCAATGGAAACAAGAGTGGTATATCAAAATAGGAAAAAAAAAAGATTGCCTATTGGAGTGTTGTTAGGGGTCTGGAAGGTGCAGTAGCAGTGCCAATTCCACTTGAAGTTGTTTTGCTTCCACTCCTAGCCATATTTGCATTGCTTTGAGTGCTAGATCGATGACAATCAGTGTTTACTATTCTAGCATTCCTCTTAAATGATCTCAGATTGCTCCTACTTATTGAAAATTTACAATTTCTAATTAATACATAAAATCCAACAGCACAATACAATTGTTTGTCTAAAAATGACATAAAGAACAACTCATGAAAAACAAAAGCCAAATGCCTGCTATAATGTTAATGGGTGGTGCACTGCTAGTGCCTATCGCACTTATATATTCTCTAGCTGCACTTCCAGCCATATCTGAATTGCTGTGACTACTAGATCGATGACAGTAGTGCTTGGTGTTCTAGCATTCCTCTTACTGATCTCAAATTGTTTCTACATGTTCAACATATACAAAACACACTTCAGGCTGTAGCTATTTTGTAGACAATAACTGACATTCAATAACACAACATATTTGCACAAACGAAAAATCTGAGAAGACAATATAATGCCTCATGGAGTGCTGATGGATGGTGCACTAGTGTCTACGCCCAAGCCACTTGACTGCTAGCTAAGATGGGGCTCTGATTGCACTTGTAACTGTGTTCCAATATTTTGCAATTTCTAAAGCAAATAGTTATAAACAATAATTACATTTAAATAACCATTACAAGTATATTAAATTTATTAAGTTGCACCTAGGTTGAACTTGCTCTCTTCTATGGGCAATCTCTTTTGTTGTGTCCTGATCCTTTGCATAAGACACAAGTCATTAACACACCTTTCTTTGATATTTTCCAAATCTTTTTCCTTCATCCTTATCCCTTCTCCTAACTATCTTTTTTCTACTAGGTTTTGCCTTTTTGGGTTCTGGGGTAATATAACAGGGTTTATTGATTCAGGCCATAGCTCCATGCCTCTAACAGGCTGTATGCTATACTTATAGGCTTTCAAGTATTGCTCCTTTCTATACCAAATAACAACATATTTTCAGGATCCAATTTCCTATGAAACATGGAACAAATGGCATGCTGACATGGGATTCCTTTCAATGCCCATGACCTACAAGTACAAAGCATCTTTCTCAAACAAACTGTGTGTTGGTACTCTCCTTTCACAATCTCAAATCCATTATATCCCCATTCCATCTAGGATGGCAATGCATTGAAAGCAACTTATGCATCTCCAGTTTCTCCATAGCCTTAGGGGATATATCACATATCCATGTATTTGCAAACTCCCTCATTACTCTAATTCTTTCCATAACTTGTACTCTAATTTCCTCCATCATAGTTATAATAGAATTTAGCCTAGCACTAAGGATCCAACAATTGAATATTTCATAGATATTTGTTCTCCATAATATCGCACTCAAATTGTTTGCTAAAAAAGGCCCTACACCAAGTGTTATGATTATAATATAACAAGCCATCCACAACTTGTTGTTCTTCTAGTTCACTCATGTCTTTTAATTTGTCCATCAACATCATTTCAAAGGGAGCTCTTGCTACCTCCCAAAACTTCTTCTCTCCTCACCCTTCCATTTCTTATTCCAATTAGTCCATATATGTCTAGCACACATTCTTTGTTGTACCTCTGGCAACTCTGTCCAATTGCTTTGTCTAGTCCCTAACAATACAAGGTAAGAAAATAACATTATAAGTGCAAACAAAATATTTAGATAGAAAAAAAAAGAATTGAAATAGCTAAACGTTACCTTTTGCATATCTATCATCACTATTTAACCTAAACCAGTGGTGATACCAAGTCCTGCTTCAAAGTAGATATGAACCATAATCTTTTTTTTTTTGTATTTTCCACATCCACTAAAGCCCATGTTATAGGAAACATTTGATTGTTTCTATTTTTGGAGACAACCATTAGTTATTGGCCACCATATGGTCCCTTAAGGAAACAACCATCTACACCAAATATTGAGCTACACCTTTAAGAAAACCTTGTTTGTAAGCATGTAAACGTATATAAAATCTCTTAAATGATTGCAACCCCTCTTCAATCCTTCTGCACTTTGCAAAGCATGTGAAACCTGGGTTGGACCTACTAATTTTATCTGCATAATCATGTAGTCTAGCAAATTCCACATTATAATCACCTATGATAGCTCCCAAAGCTTTAATCTTAGCTCTCCTAGCAATGGTCTTATCGATAAAAAGGTTAAATTATTCTTTACATAAATCTTATATCTCTTTTATCTTTATACCAGGTTGAGAATAAATCCTCTCTTTAAAATGTCTATCAATGAAACTAGAGTTAGCTAATTTGTTCCTATTAGTTCTAAAACACCTGTAGGGTTGTAGGTCTTTATAATGAAATTTTTTGTACTACTTTCCTTGATTCCAAAAAGCAACCAAAGACAGCCCTGCCTACATTTAGCCCTAAACCTATATGTCTCATTTGGTCTAATATTTAGATCTACACCCCTGACCACCCTATACTTAGCATATGATTTCCTAAATAGGTCCACAGACTTAAATCTCATACCAAGTTCCCAATATGGAACATGTGTTGTAGGCTCATAATGGATTTTTCTTTCTTTCCTATTATAATCACCACTCCTTCCTCATCATCAGTAATCTCTCTTGAATCAGGATCAAAAGAATCTACATAAGGTTCCACCCCTAGTTACCCCTTTGAATTTATTGTTTACACTATCTTCTCTCGTAAACCCAAAGTCAGTACCATCTTTACCTTGAGGAACATCTTCAATGTCCTCTTCCACCCTAGCTCTAGATCTTCTTCTATAATTTATAATAGTTTCTCTTGTAGCCCTTAATTCTTCATCAACGTCACTTAATTCTACATCCACATCTTCAACATCATCTTCATCAACTTTAGGCTCAAAGTCACTATCTTCCTTAGAACTAAACTCTTCCCTATTTTCATCTGCAGAATTGCTACTCTCAACCTCCCCTTCATTTACATTGGCCCCAGCAACATTTGCACTTACCCTTTTCCCACCTGGATTTTATCTTTCCTCATTTGCACTTTCCCCACTTAGGTTTTATGTCTCCTCATTTGCCCCTCCTAGGTTTTGATCTCTCACATTTGTCCCTCCTAGATTTTCCCCTACCACATTTGCCCCTACACCACCCATATCCAATAAATATACTCCCTCAACAACCTCAAGTATCTCAATTACATGCTCAATGAATAATTCTAGTGTACCTCCATTCTATAAATGGTCTAACTCAATTAATACAACATAATTATTACTAAAGAGAGAATATACCTCAGTTTTTCCAACAATGTACACTCTAGCAAACAGTTAACTTATTATGTCATACCCCATTTCTTTAGCTCTTCTTAGCAAACCCACATGAGAAATCCAATCACAGTTAACATTTTCTTCAATAGTGACAATCCTACCAACATACCTCAGATTATCTCATCTGAGGATCTTGCACAAAATGACCAGCATGGAACCAACAAAGATTTATAATCTTGTCAGCCATTCTGCAAAAATTAAATATACATTTAGTACTCTCATTTTTTTAAAGATATTAACTTATCACGTGAGGGAATAGGGACAGGGACAATGCAATAAAATTAAAAGTATAACTTTTTTAACAAATGGCAACCATCTCAAAAAATGTACATGTTCATTTTCAAAAACCCTACTCTCATTGTACAAATAACGAAAAAACCATACATGCAACCATCACTTTATAAAGGAAGAGAAAATACTATAACCATAGAAAAAACGTAACCCATTGCTTCATTATAGTTTTTTCGAAAATTGAAAAATAAAGAAATAGTTCCAAAAACACATATTTAAAGAAAGAGAGGTTCAATACTTACTTCTGGAAGCCAGCTTCCAGTTCTCCTTCAGTTGGGTATTCTCCCCCTTTCAAACGCTATGCTTTCTTCAATGTCCTTCACAATATTATGCCTTCTCTTTTTTCAAAGGACAAAAACAAGAAAACCTAATATTTTTCCCTTATCTAATAACCCAAAATCAATGATTTGCTGTGACTGAGAGATTTTTCTTTTTGATCTTCTCTTTCTTTCATTTTTTTTTCCTTTTGAATTTGTGATATATGAACAATCATTTTTAGTTTTTTCTTTAATATTATTTTTTTAAAAATTGTTGATGTGTAAATGTAGTTGGGTCCCATTTTTATTTAGGAATCCTACTCAGCGTGATTTAAATGCACGCGCTTATCAATCGGTAGCCAGCATGGAAAATGTGTTAATTTGGTGCATAATTTTGAACATCAAGTGCATCATTGTTCCCCCGCAAAGTTGAGGGTGCCATAGGGTTATTTTATTAAAAGTTCAGGGGACAATGTATGTATTTGGTCGCAAAGGTTATGATTATTACTTCGTTTAAGGTGAAGTAATTAGTTTTCTTAAACTATACTCTGAACATTTCTTCTTTTTACAAAAATTAATATTTCTTTACAAAAATTAAAAAAAAAATTGAAACACATTGTTTTTCTAAAACTACATAATAGAATACCTAAATTACCCCTTTTAAAACTGAACATTTTCCATTTAATTTTACTACAAAATAAATGCTAATTTTATCTTATTCTAAAGCACCATCATTGGAGTAGTACTACCTCCATTCCATAATACTTGTCACATTTGAAAAATAGTTTATTCCAAAATACTTATTACATTTGTGGTTTCAAGGAGTAATACATATTTTTTTTCTATGTTTACCCTTTGTATATGACCAATAATTATTAATTCAATTTAATATTTTTCTTAGAGAATTAATATTAAATTAAGGGTAATATATTCAATTTACTAAATAATTTGTTACAACTTAGACAAATTTAATTGTTTCTTAAGGAACGTGAAATTCCAAATATGATAAGTATTATGGAACAGAAGTAGTACTTCCTTTTCATTTTTCATACCTTAATATGGTAGAAAAATTTTTAGTTATGTGTGCTGTCAACATTTTAATTTACCCACAATTAAAGTAATGATAAAAAAGATAAACATAACAATAAAAATTTCACCTAATAAATATAGATAAAATTTAAAAAGTTATTAATATACTCTCAAAATCCTAAATGAGCACTTAAAAATAAGGTAAAATGCCCATTTATTTCTAATCAAGTGGAACGGAAGCAGTAACACAATCAAAGATAATTTTACCAAATTATTTTTTATCTCAAAATCAAGAGCAACTTGCAAAGATAACTATTGTTTCTAATATGAATAAGGGTAACATTGTAAAAAAATATTATTTATTACTCTCTTCTTTTAACTTTAATTTATTACTTCTTAAAATGCTCAAAACGTTTACATTTTAGAACAAAGTAATCACCACAACTTATTTTGGGAATGAAGGAATATTATTTTATCACCTCACTGATCATATATAATTATAAAATATAAATAAATATAACATATAAATATATTAAAGGATATTATATTTCTGATTAAACTTTAACTAATAGATATCCTAGGATTTCCACTATCCTTATCTGAATATAATTATTCATTTCCTAATATATACATCCCCAATTAATACTACCATGGGTCTAATTTACAATTTCTCAATACTCAATTTCTAAGAACATAGCAATTGGTGAGGTGAGCGTGGAACACACCTTCAATCCCTGATAATTTCAACCCCGTCCATCCTAAAATACTATGGCTATCGAATTGATTGAACACCCTACCATGGAGAGTCAGGACAGCAACCATGGTGAGGCGACTGAACGGACCATCATACACCCTCCAGCGACCACCGATTCTCTAGTAGCGGCTGCCCTAGCCCAAGCATAACCGCAAAATTTACCACTGTGCTAAAATGCCTTCTTGAAACCCCTCGTCAAGGTGGCAAACTGATGCCTACAGGTGAACTAATGGGCCAGTGTCACAAAGAGCACGGTGCACCTCCACCATCACCTGAGCGGAAAAGTCACCTAGCATCTGAGCAACTTTATGAAGTGAGTCATAGGCGAACCTTAGGATGGCCACTCCTTATACATAGGAACTGAGCCATACACAGCCTATTATGAATACTGTCAATCTCCGAAATGTTATCAAAGAACTAGTTAGGGAGTGTAAGGAAATAGAAGAAGTAGGAGAATATGGTTTTTGACAGAATTCACCTTTATCAGCCCATATCTTGGGCGCTGCTTCCCCCCAAAAGTTTAAAATTTTGACTTTTCGATCTTATGATGGATCTATTGACTCTTGCAGCCACCTGGCGATCTTTTGAACTATGCTGTACTTTCGAACTATGATGTACCTTCAAACCAACTCTGAAGACCTTATGTGAAAGATGTTCCCTATCATGCTAAAAGGAGTAGCTCAAGAGTGGTATCAGACCTTTAAAATGGGATCCATCTAATCATTCTCACAACTAGCTACAGTGCTTAAAGCTCGATTCATAATGAGTGTGCCATTCATGAAAATCTGATCTGACCTAGTAGATCTAAAAAGGGAGGATGGAGAGACCTTGGATGGAGGGACCTTGAGACAATACATCTCTCGGTTCAAAAGAATGGCTATGCAAGTAGAGAACTTAAATGATGAAGTGGCCATCAATGCTATGGCGAAGAACTGCAAATACAACAAACGGTTTGAGCATCTAAGTATAAATCATCCCTTCTCTTTTGCTGAACTCGTGGCCCGAGCCCACAAGTATCCAAAGTTAGACGAGGCTTATGAAGCTCAATATAGGAGATCGATTAAGGAAGAGCAATCCGAACATAGAAGACACCCCCTTCTCCAATAAAGAGACGATCGCCCAGAAGAAGATCACCTTTTCGATACCCACAAGCTAGTTATGCTATTAGAACACTTATTCGAGAGATGATAGATCCTAGCAAGACTGAGAGTTCACTCCTTTGAACAGGTTGCGCTCGAAAATATTATCTTGGGTAAGAGACCATGGACTAGAAAGATAAAGGAAGACACCCGGGTCATCGAGACAAGAGCAAGTATTATGAATTTCATAGAGATGTTGGTCATACGACCGAAGCCTGTTGGCAATTAAAGAAAGAGATGGAACGCCTTATACAGAGAGGTGAACTGAAAGAATTTGTGGGAAGGGTTCGAGAGGAAACTGAAGAGAAGGAAAAATAGGCGAGACAATCCAATACCTTAGGCACAATTCACACCATGTTTGGTGGTTCCTCAGGAGGTGATAGCAACTCAGTTAGGAAAAGGAGATCCCAAGAAGTCTATTTTATCTTGCCTCAACAAATACTGAACACTAGACCACCTATATTGTTCTCCAGGCAGATGGTGAGCAATTGCAAACCCCACGCAATGATGCTCTAGTAATAGAGGGAGTTTTGAAAAACTTCTTAAAGAATCCTAGTGGATGATGGTAGTGCGATCAATTTATTGACCATGGAGGTCTTTAAAGCCCTGAAGTTAGATCAGGCAAAGCTAAAACCTATCCGAACCCCTCTAGTTGGCTTATAAGGAAGGCAAGTCCAAGTAGTCAGATCTATAGATATAACCGTAGAGCTCAGAACCAATGGTACCTCGAGGAGATTCAAGTTAGAGTTCATGGTAGCGGACATCCATTTTTCATATAATGCCATATTAGGAAGGCCCGCCCTATACGAGTTAGAAGCAGTTACGTGCATCAGGTACATCACTCTAAAATTTTACTTTGATAATGATGAAGTTGTTGCTGTGAGGGGGAATCAGAAGATAGCTCGGGAAGCATACATGGTACCTCTGAAAGGGATATTCGCTCTACCCATTATGTGGATGCCAGATGAGGAAACAAACACAATGCAAGATGAGCATCAACCTTTTGACATACCCAGAAATACCTCAGTTTCAAGCCCAACACCTGTGGGTGAACTGATCAAATGGGAAGTAGGGTCAGGGAAACATTTAACCTTGGGAGCCGAGCTACCCACGAAAATACAAAGTTGTGTGAAAGAGGTATTGCAAGATAATCTCAGCAGCTTCGCTTGAATTATTGGAGATATAGTTGGGATCAATCCCAACATCATATCCCATAAGCTTAGCATTGATCCGAACTACAAGCTTGTTAAACAAAAGAGGCGAAATCATGGACCTGAAAGGCAACTAGCCATAGCAGCTAAAGTGGACAAATTGTGCAAGCCGGGTTTATAAGAGAAGTCAACTATCCAAATTGGTTGGCGAGTGGTTATGGTACCTAAGTCCAATGGAAAGTGGAGGTTCTGTGCAGACTTCACCGACCTGAACAAGGCATGCCCCAGGGACTCCTACCCTTTGCCTAACATAGACCAACTAGTGGACTCAATAGTTGGCTATGATTGTTAGTGTATATATTCTTATCTAGTTGTTATTTCATATACAATTAGTCATTATCATCTAAGTTGATATACTTTTATAGCAGTCATTCTTATCTTTCTTATTATTGTTACCATGAACTGTATATAAAAGGCATCGCCTTATACGTTTGAATATATAATAATACTTTTCATTCTCTCTTGCTCTTACTTAAGTTTACATGGTATCAAAGCTAAAAATGCCTTAAAGTCCAAAACTCTCAATGGCTCTCGTTCCTATTTCTTCTTCTGTTGCTACCCCTTCTCTTACCTCTTCTCATTCCTTTTCTATTAAATTAAACTTTACAAACTATCTGTTATATAAAACACAGTTAAACCTACTCTTAATTATCAAGGTTTACATGGTTTCGGTCCTCAAGGAAATCAGAATTTTGGTAATGGTCAAACTAATCGGAATTTCGCTCCTCAAGGAAATCAAAATTTTGGCAACCAAAATTCCTATGGCACTTCTTCCTCACATGCTATGGCTGATTATTGTTCTGCTGCTCCACCAATTGCATGGTTTCCTTATACATCAACAAATTACCATATAACTCTGGATCTCCATTCCTTGAGTACTGCAAATGAGTATACAAGGGATAGATAAGTTATATGTTGGTAATGGACAAGGCTTGCAAATTTCTCAAACCGGTAATAGCATTCTACCTTCTCCCCATGGTAATTTTTGTTTGAAAAATATTTGTGTGTTCCTTAAATTCAAAAGCATCTCTTATCTATTCAAAAATTTTCTACTAAAAATTCTTGTTTCTTTGAATTTTGACCTAAATATTTTTTGATAAAGGACTAACAAACTCGGAGAACATTGATGCACGACAAGTGAAGATGGGGTTTATACCTTGCGGCCAGCCACCAAGAGAGCATTCACAACCATTGTTGTCCCTTCTATTAATGATTGGCATTACCGTTTAGGTCACCCCAACATTCAAAAATTGTCTTCTTTGGTCAAAAATAAAAATATTTTAGTTTCTAATTCAGTCCTTAGTCCTTATTCTAGTTGTCGTTTAAGAAAGTTGTCTCATGTGTCATTAGCTTCAGTTGAGCATGCAAGTTCTTGTCCATTTGATATTATTTTTTCTGATGTTTGGGAACTAGCCCCTATTCAATCTAGTTTAGGTCATAAATATTTTGTAATTTTTGTTGATCACTTCACACGTTTTACATGGATTTATTTTTTAAAAAATAAAAGTGATGTTTATTCTACCTTTTTGCTCTTTGAAAAATTTATTAAAAGACAATTTACTGTGAAAATTCGGGCATTCATTCTGATTGTAAATTGCATTCATATTTCAAACTCAAGGCTTTCAACATCGCTTTGCTTGCCCATACACGCATGAGCAAAATGGTACTGTTGAACGAAAAATCTGTCACCTTATTGACACATCTCTCACTCTTCTTGCCCATAATCATTTGCCATTAAAATATTGGAACTACTCTTTAGAACAAAGTGCCATCCTCATCAATGTTCTTCCATCTAATGTTCTTCAAAATAAATCACCTTTTCAAAAACTATTTAATAAAGATCCAAATTATTTGGCTTTTAAACCTTTTGGATGTGCTGCGTTTCCCTTGTTACGACCTTACAACAATCACAGTTTTTCTTTTCATTCTATTCAATGTGTTTACCTTGGACAAAGTCCTTTGCATTCTGCATATAGATGTCTAAACCCTAAAAGTGGCTGAATTTATTTGGCAAAACATGTGAAATTTCATTCCAAAATTTTTCCATATCATAATGCTACATCATCGATAAAAGAGACAACCACCTCTCCTTCATTGACTGTGACTTATGGTTCCAATCTTCACAAGGATCTTGCACATGTTTCGGGTAAGCCTTTACTCCCACACTAACTCTTTCACCTTGTTTTAATTCTACTTCATCTTTATCTCTAATCCAATCTCAATCCCTTCTTCCACAAGACATAGTACAACCACTTGATTTGTCATCCCCATCTCCTTCTCCCTCTCCTATCTTATCTCGGTAGCCTTTCTCTAAATCACCAACACCACCCGACCTTCATCTAGTTGTGGAAAATCTACAATAGCCTATAAATCAATGCACTCATTCTATGACCCTACGACCCTCAACTATGTCTTGTAGACAAACCCATTTTTCTCTTGCTTCTGTTTTAGTGGAAACCAAAAATATTTTTCAAGTAAAAGAATATAAGGAGTGGTGCGATGCTATGCAATGTGAGTTAACTACCTTAATGCAAAATCACACATGGTTCTTGGTTCATCGACCTTCCAACACAAATATAATTAGTAATAAATGGATATTTTGGATTAAAAGAAAAGTTGATGGATCTATAGAGCGGTACAAAGCTCGCATGGTTGCAAAGGGATATACTTAGTAGTCTGGGATCAGTTACTTTGAAACTTTCTCTCCAGTTGTCAAATTTACTACTGTACGTATGGTATTATCTCTCGCTAGGGTGCACTCTTGGGAATTTAGGCAATTGGACATTTCCAACACCTTTCTTCATGGTTATCTAGACATTGATCTATACATGGATCAACCTTATGGCTTTATTGATCCATATTTTCCACATCATGTTTGCAAACTCAACCGTTCTCTGTATGGTCTTAAACAGGCACCGAGAGCTTGGTTTCAAAGGCTGTCCGAGTTTCTTCTTAGCATTGGTTTTACGTTTTCATAAGCGAATCATTCTCTCTTTATCCTCAATGAAGATACCATTAAGATTTATGTTCTTGTTTATGTAGATGACATCCTTGTCACACGTTCACATTCAGGAAAAATGCAATGGTTTCTTGCACAAAATTCAGAGTGTTTTTCCTATTCGTGACTTGGGTGCTCTCAATTATTGCCTTGGCATTGAGGTTAAGTAAATTAAAGATGGTTTGATTCTCTCTCAAAGTAAATATATTGATGAGTTGCTTTAAGAAACACAAATGCATGACTCCAAGGGTTGTTTTACACCTATGGTGACATCTCCCAATCTCAGCAAATACATGGGTGAGTTACTTCCCTCTAAAGATCAATATAGGCAAGTTATTGGTGCCTTACAATGCATAACCTTGACCAGACCTGATATTTATTTCAATGTTAACAAACTTGCCCAATTTATGCATTATGCAACTGATGTTCATTGGCAAGCTTGCAAAAGAATCCTTTGCTATCTTCGTGTCACTTCTAGGCATGGCCTATTAATATCTAGAAATTCGACTCTACAACTACAATTCTATTCTGACAGTGATTGGGTAGGCTACTCCGATGACCGACGTTCAACCAATGGCTATTTAATTTATTTGGGTAGCAATTTAATCTCTTGGTCTTCCAAAAGGCAACCTACTGTTGATTGTTCTTCCATAGAAAGCGAGTATAAGGCCCTCGCAAATACCATGGTTGAGGTGATGCGGATATGTACTCTTCTTCGTGAACTTGACTTCTCTCCATCCACTTCTGCTATTTTATGTTGTGATAGTGTTAGTGCTATCTATTTGTGTTCAACCCAGTGTTTTATGCTTGCACAAAACACATCGAAATTGATTCCATTTTATTCGTGATCAAATTCGAAAAAGTCTTCTTCATATTCATTTTATAAAGATTCAGGATCAAATTGCAGACATCTTGACAAAACCATCGGGGCAATCAAAATTTGTGTTTCTTCATGACGAGCTTCGCCTTCGTGGTTTTGTAGACTCAGCTTGAGGGGTGTGTTAGTCTATATATTCTTAACTAGTTGTTATTTCATATACAGTTAATCATTCTCCTCTAAGTTGATATACTTGTATAGCTGTCATTCTTATCTTTCTTATTATTGTTACCATGAACTATATATAAAGGGCATTGCCTTACACGTTTGAATATACAATAATACTTTTCATTCTCTCTTGTTCTTACTTAAGTTTACAATGAGGTATATAGTTTTGTGGATGCAACTGCTGGATATCACCAAATAAGAATGAATGAGTTAGATGAGGAGACGAGGAACTTCATTACAGACAAGGGGATTTACTGCTATCAGGTATTGCCCTTCGATCTTAAGAATGCAGGAGCTACATACTACAGGCCAGTGAATAACATGTTCCAAAACCAAATCGGAAGTACAGTGGAAGTTTATATGGATGATATAATCATCAAAAGTACCTAGGCTAAAAACCATCCCAAAGACTTAGAGGAAACATTCGAAGTCCTGAATAAGTTCAATATGAAACTAAACCCAGATTAGTGTACATTTGTGGTGAAGCAGGCAAGTTCCTGGGCTTCATGATATCGTAAAGGGGAATTGAGTCAACCCTGAGAAGATCAAAGCAATCTTGGAGATGTAAGCGCCAACTAACATCCATGAAGTCCAACAGTTAAATGGCCGAATCACATCTTTGGGGCGTTTCATCTCATGCTTAGCTAAGAGATGCATGCCTTTTTACCAAACCCTAAAATAATTAAAGGGTTTTCAGTGGGACGACAATTGTCAGCTCGCCTTTGAAAAGATAAAAGAGTTCCTATCTTCAACTCTTCTCCTAAGTAGACCCAAAAAGGATGAACCTTTGTACTTGTACCTAGCTGCTACCGCAAGCACAGTCACATCAGTCCTAGTTAGAGAAGAGGGTGGCGGGTAGTACCCCATCTATTATAACAACAATGTCCTCTGAGGTGTCGAGCTGCGATATCCTAGCATTGAAAAGCTGGCTTTCGCCATCCTTACATCAACGAACAAGTTAAGTCATTACTTCCAATCTCATGTTATATTTGTTTGAACTAACTATCCTTTGAAAAAGATTTTATACCGAGCAAAAACTTTTGAAAGGTTACTGGAGTGGTCAATCAGATTGGGAGAATCTGACATCAAGTATACATCTCGTGCTGCCATGAGAGCACAAGTACTTGTAGACTTTATTGTTAAATTCTCTAAAGAACAGAAAGAGGGCGAACTGGAAGCTTATGTTATGCACCCCACAACAACACTGGCAATTACACACTGATGGGGCCTTGGGATGTTTGGGAGCTCCTACGAGAACCATACTGTAAGGGCCAAGGAAGATAAAAGTGTAGTTGTTATGCACCTGGACTTTACAACAACTAATAATGGTGCTGAGTATGAGGGTCTAATCGCCGAACTCAAGCTAACCATTAAAGTACAAACGCTTGCACTTCATATCTTCCTAGACTCACAACTTGTAGTCAACTAAACAACATGCACATTAATCACTAAAGAGGTGAACTTAACCAAATATCACTCTCTAGCGTTATCCCTCTTACATAAGCTAGAAGAGGAAAGTAGCACCTAGAAGATAAGCCAGATAGATCGAGCAGACAACAAGGAAGTAGATACTATAGCACGAAGAGAAGTAATGGTCGAACATCAGAGCCAGCCAAGTTATGAACTGAACGAAGTCCTCATGTGTCAACCTAGTAGCAACTCGATGAGTCTGATTATAGACTTTATACAGAATCATGTCTAACCCGAAAATAGGGAAGAAGCGATCAAACTTTGTAGAAAACCTGTAAACTATGCACTTGAGAATGGAGAACTCTACAAGAGATCAAAATCACACCCTTCGGCGAAGTGCCTAACTACAGAAGATGGCAACTACTTTATAAGGGAGACCCATAAAGGTGTTTGTGGAGCGCATGAAGACTCGGAGGCAATGCTAATGAAAATACTACTCTTAGGATACTACTTGCCAATAATGAAGAAAGACGTTCGCCAATATATTCGCCATTGTATCACTTACTAAAAATATGATTGTGTACCCAAAAAACCCTCTTCAGAGCTATAACCTTTAGATTCAGCTTGGCCTTTTGCACAATGGGGGATAGAGATCTTAGGACCTTTTCATGTAACAACTCGGTAAAGAAAATTTATAATAGTAGTAATTGATCACTTCTCCAAGTGGGTAGAAGCCGAAGCCCTCAGCACCATTACTCCATCTCAGATCATTAGCTTCTTCAAGAACGATGTCATATTCAGGCATGACATACCCCATAAGATGGTTACTGATAATGGTAAATAGTTCTACTCAGAAGCCTTTAGATCTTTTTGTAATGACTGGTGTATTGGATTCCACTTCACTTCGGTAGCCCATCCTCAAACTAATGGCCACTGAAGTTACAAATAGAACCATATTACAAGGGCTAAAGAAGAGGCTAGATCTAACTGGGCAGAAGAGTTAAATAGTGTACTGTGGGCATACAGAACCACACCTCGGCAAGCAACAAATCAAACCCCCTCTTCCCTTGTATATGGGACCGAAGTAGTAGTACCAGTAAAGATAGGCATCCCCAGCAAAAGAACAACCGAACATGAAGAGCTCAGAAGCAATGAGAGCTTGAAAATCAACTTGGACTTAGCGAAAGAGCTTAGAGAAGATGCTGCAATCTGAGCTGAGGTATGCAGGCCGAGGGTGCAAAGGTACTTCAATAGGGGAGACAAAGCAGGCAATTCAAAAAAGGAGATAAGGTATAGCGAAAAGCAGAGATAATAAAAGGCTTGACGGATGTAGGCAAACCAGGACAAAACTAGGAAGGCCCATACGAAATCACAAAGCAGCTAAATCCAAGTACATACAAACTCAAAAAGATCAATGGAACCGAGCTACCTCGAACGTGGAATGCATACAACTTAAAGAAAGCATATTGTATTTCCACTCAATAAAGTGTAAAGTAGCGTTAGGATGAAATAATAAAGAAGATCTCAGGTTTTTTCACTTAATATCTCATGCTTCATAAATGTTAGAAAGACATGATATATTAAGTTTTTCCTGAAAGATCTTACTTAACAAAATGTTTCAGCACTCTTTTACTTACTTTGCTCACCATAAGTAGTCCATTAGTTTGGACTTAAGTGGTCCTCTAGTTCGGACTTAAGCAGTCCATCAACAGTCGTCCAGTTTGGACTCAAATAATCTATCGGTTCGAACTCAAGCGGTCCCCTAGTTTGAACTTAGCAAAACTCAGACTTATAAAGTCGATCAAGTTTAGATTTAAATAATTTACCAGTCCATACTCCAAACAATTCATCAGCTCAAATTCTAACAAACTATCAAGTTTGGATTTAAACATCCAATAGTTTTATAGAAAGGAGAGAATTCAAAAAGTCACTAGTACAAGGATCTCCTCACAGCAACCTATAGCCTTAACACAAATCATACTTAGAAATAATGCGAACATCAACACATTAACAAAAGTACTTGGGAATTGAAAGTACAACAAATAAAGTCAAATCACCAAGGAAGATAAACGTGAAATTTTTTATTAATAAAATTAGAAAGTAGTACAAAAATATCTCCCTACATAAAACTTACGTACAAAAAATGTTCTCCTAAAAACTAGTTAGTCTCATACCCTAAAGGCAAATCCCTAGTAGGGTCTCACCCTTCAGAAGAAATAGCATGAATATCTAATGAAACTTCAGTATCCATTTGTTGAGATTGCGAACCATCCACAAATTCTCAAACCTTTGGATCCTGCAACAAGAGATCGCCCCCAGCCTCGTCAATATCCCTTTCTTCCTCATCATTAGGGTACACTTGGTTCACCCAGCTTCAGTCTTTCTCTAACTTTCGAACCTTTAATTCAGCTATAATTTTTGTTTAGAGGCTCAAATAAGCCTTGGCCAAGTCTTCCTCCATCAAACCCTCTTGATCTCGCAGCTCTTTAGTTCGTCCTTAGCTCCTGATTTTGACCTTCAAAAAGTTTAATTTTCTCAGCTTGAGCCTGGCTCTCCCCTCGAAGTCTTTCCAGCCCAACACCTTGTGCCTCAATCTCTGCCTTGAACCAAGCCTCTTAGTCCTTTATCTCGACATCCATACTCTTCAACGCTTCTTTCAACTCCACTTTCTTCACTTCCATAGTAGTATAAACCCCTCTTAACTTAGTTATGCGAGCATAACTAAGATTATTAGCGTTCAAAGCTTGAAAAAGACACTAGTTAGCAAAGTCCCTCCTAGCCAAATTATCCATGCACCCATAATGGTTAATATCTGTGGGGAAAAGATAGTGCCGAGACATCTCGCGATTAGGCCCATTATTTTAAAGGCTACAGTTCGATCCATACTCTTTTAGAAAGTAGGCTCAGATGTCCAAGGTTTCAGCCATCTAGGCAAGAAGCCGCCGGGGGGGGGGGAGAGCTAGAACTGACACTTCTCGAAGTCTTTTTCTACTAGGCTCGGTAGAAGGACTCTCGAAAGTGTGCTCAGTATGGGCAGAATCAGTAGTAGCACCAACATCAACTGGCTGAGGGTCAAGTACCACTAAAGGCACCCTTAAGTTTGAACTCTCTGCTTTGGCTTTCTTCTTCATCACCTCAGCTACCTTTGCCATTTTAGTACCCTTTACTTTCTTAGGAGCCATTCCTACACAAAAAATAAAGAAAAAGAAAATTAAGAAATGTCAGTACAATGAAGCACCACTTATGCGAATAAGAGAGAAGCTTACTAGAAGGTGAAGTAAAGGGTCTCATGGGCCCACTAGGTGAATAAACCGGATAACCTTCGGCGATTAATTACCGCAACTTTATTGATCTCAACCCCCCAGCTTTTATTAGCTCTACACACGCCGATCCTTGGGGTACGCGAATTTGGAAGGTGGGGCATAGGGTCAGCTGGCCAATTACTTGGTATTCCGAACCCACCTGAGTGCCAAACTATAAAATACTTATGTTTCCAATTATTTAAGAAGAAATTTTCGATTGTTTGGAAAAGATGTTGCAGTTGTTCTTCGCCTGAAGAAAGTAATGATCTTCGTTCACTCGATCATACAAGTTATAAAACTCTCGCACCCTGGAGCTGTCAAAACGGTTCCATCACGACGAGCTAGCTCCACTATGCCACACGAGAGCCTCAAGCCATAAGGATGAAGCTGACTGATAGTAATATCATAGTCATTAAAAATGACTTCAGTGGCTCAGATAAGGGAAGGTGAACTCCAGATATGAAGTCTTCCTCATATAACATGATCGATTCGCTATCTAAAGGCCTATTTACCCTCATATACTTTGAGCGCTGAACCAGTTTATACTATGGTGCAAGACCATACATGGAACATATGTCCAAGAGCTCGCCCTCATCTATGTCAAAAGGAACATCGGCAACCCTGATGTTTTCTTTCCTACCTTTTGCTTCGCCTACCCCAGAATTAACAACTTCAGCATTCTCATCCTTAGACTGATCAACTAAAATTTGAACGTCCTCATCACTACATGAACCCATGATCCCCAACAGCAAAGAAAAATGCAGAAAATAAGTAACTTACTTGAACAAAGAAAGCTAAAGAGAGACAGAAAGAGGAATGAGGTTGTAGAGAGTGAAGCTCGGATAGTCAAAAAATGAAGAGCAGAGCAAATGATCAAGGAAGATGACCATATATATAGAAGGGCGAGACACTGAAGAGTCACGCATATTTAATAAAGGGACTTTCGGACTACCCTTTGGCAAACGAAACCAATGCCTCGTTTCTTGCAAAAAGAGTTGTTTCTCGATGACATAAATGAACAAATGACACCCTATGGAAAAGACACTATAAAAATAAATAATAAATGCACCTAATCACACTTTTGGACATAAAGGACCAAAAACTAAGAGGGATTACTGATAATATATAATAATAAAATATAGATAAATATAATATATAAATATATCAAAGGATATTAGATTCTTGAATAAACTCTAATTAATAGATATCCTAGGATTTCCACTGTCCTTGTCCGAATATAATTATTCCTCTCCTAATATATTAGAGCATGAAGGTAATGATGCAACATTTTTTTCACTCTAATTAATATCATTTTTGCATTTAGTAAACTCTAAATTTTTTTATTAAATGGAGTTACAAACTAATGGAATCTAATAGAGGTTCTTTGAAAGAAAATCAAATCCATTTGCATTAAAGATAAATATTATTTTTTTTTTTATTAAGTAATAAAGTTACGAAGCTATAAATTTTCAAAAAAAAAAAAAGTTACAAAGCTATAATTAATAAACATTAAATTAAATAATGGAGTTATAATAATGTATTAACTTATGAAACATAATTTCAATTCATTAAAATTTTGCATTATAATTAAATCTTTTTGTACCTCGTTTAATTATAAAAATTAATAAATTAATAAGCATTTGAATTGAATATAAATTCCAAAAGGAAAAAAATAATGATATCAAAATTTTTTTAATGAAAACAATAATATCAGTTGAATTATGATTGTGGCATAAATATTTTAGTTATTGCCTGAAAATCTGAAAAAAAGGCCGTATAATTTCATCTTTCATTATTTAATCAAAATATATAAGTAAATTATCTGAATTAAATCAACAAAAACATAAATAGCAATAACTTTCTGAAAAAAATTATTGCAATTTAAATTGATTAAAAAAAAATATAAAACTATACAATTGCATCGCATGAGTATATGCCTACTATATATATATTAGGCATGTTTTCCTCAGGAGGAACCGAGTATAATTGCTTAAATTTGGCAATGTCTATAGGCTAAATCATTAAAAAAAAAAAAAGAAAAATTTAAATTCTGTGGTAATTTTAATTTTATCATAAATTCAACTTTCTTCTTCTAATATCCTGAATTTTAACTTTATTTAAAATAACACTCTAATTTTGAATTGTACTCAATTAATAAATAAAATATTATTTTTATGGAATCCACGCTATTTTTAATGGTCAGGTTAACCAAACACTCATCGTTTAATACCCTAACTTAACCTTGTCCCTTAAATCAGACTTCTTTCCCACCACCACAACTATTTACAAATAAATAATTATTTATAATTACTTATATAAATATTAAAGAAATAATATATTCATCTAAAAATAAAATACTTTTTATTTATTTATATAATATTGACAACAATTAATGATTCCTAAAAATAAAATGACATCATGTTGACGCGTGTTTTTTATGCCCCGCCTGATCCAATGATGATACGAGGATGAATGGGTCAATACCATCTAGAAGTCTTTTAATCCAAGGATTTAAATAAAAATAATAATAATAAACAAATAAATAAATAAAAGTAAAAAATAAAAATAAAAATAAAATTACATCACAGCAGCTGTGTGATGCAGCTGTGCAGCATAAAAATATATAATTAAAAAAAAAAAAGGGAAAAACGCGTAGCTACAGTAGCTGTGCTACTGTAGCACGCGTTCCCCTAACTTAAAAAATAAAAAAAAAATAAAAAAAAAAGAGGAAAAACGCGTAGCTACAGTAGCTGTGCTACTGTAGCACGCGTTCCCCTAACTTAAAAAATAAAATAAAATAAAATAAAATAAAAGAGGAAAAACGCGTAGCTACAGTAGCTGTGCTACTGTAGCACGCGTTCCCCTAAAAAAAAATAAAATAAAAATAAAAAAAAAAAAAATCTGCTACAGTGCAATGCTACAGTGTTTTGTACTACACTGCTACAGTGCAATGCTACAGCACTGCTACAGTGCTTTTGTACTACACTGCTACAGTGCTTTGTACTACACTGCTACAGTGTCCCAACCTCTATAAATAACCCTCTCTCTCACAATTTTCACATACTACAATCTACACCACACTTCTACACTACACAATCTACAATCTATAATTTCTATTACACTTCATAATATTTAAATTTCTTTTCAAAAATTCTTATGAATTAATTTTGAAAAGAGATTGCTATTAGATATTAATTTTAGGTGAATTAAAAATATAAAAAAGAGAAAATAGCAAAAATAAATATAAAGAAAACTCACTTAAATCCTTGGATTTAAAGCTTTTAGGAGATTAAAAAGACTTTTGATCCATTCATAATCCTCAATCTGAGTATCAGGTAATTTTCTTAACATTTTTTTTATATATTCTTGTATTTTTATTATTTTTATGCTTTTAGTAATTTATATTTCTTTAAATTATAGTCTATTTATATTTGGTCATTTTATATTTTCCTAAGTTATATTTAAGTTGTATTCTTTTTACGCACTGTTTATTACTATTCATCATACTGATTATATATTTATCTGTATGAATTTTATTATTTTTTTTGGTTGAATGCAAAAATGAAATTAAAATTAAAATTAAATAATTAAAATATGAGTTAAATATTGAGTAATAATTATGAATGGTTTTATTTTTATTAGTTTATGGACTTAATTTTTCATTCGATTTATATATTTTTAGATCCGGTTTAATTATGTGTTTATTTATTTGGACTTTACAATTTATGTTTAAAATAAAAAAAATTAAATTAAATTTGTAGATTTATTAATAATTTGCATATTCAGAAAATAAAAATAATTATAATGCTTAGAATTAAGTTTGTAAATTTATTTATGTTTAAAATTAATTTACATGTTTATTAATAATAATTTGTATATTTAGTGTTAAATAATAATTATGTGTGATTTTATTTTTGTAATTTTTGTATTTAATTTTGAATCGGTTTATATAATTTTTGGATTCGGTTTGTCGCCCGCCTTGAACCATAAGGCAAGAGCGGGTTATTTATTTATTCCATTTAATATTTTTGATTTGGTTTGTCGCCCGCCTTGAACCATAAGGCAAGAGCGGGTCTTTTATTTATTTGGTTGAATTGCTTTGATTTAATTGGTTTAAATTGAATAATTGTTATGTGATAATTAGATTTGTTTGGGACGATTAAATAATTTTCCAAATAGGAACTCGGTTCGATTTATTTGGGTTGGGTTTCCAAATAGGGACGCTATACAAGATTTGATAGATAGTGGGAAGATCACTAAGCCTAATGAGCGTAATAAGCCGAGCACATGGAATAATCCTCTGCCACAGTATCAGTATAACTATCCACCTCATGAGTCCCCAACAGGTGGATCAATTAATGCAGTTGGAAGCAGTTTGCCTAAAGAGCTTATATTGGCAGAGGCAGGATTGGAAGAGAGGATGTGTGCTAAAAATTCGGGATGACTGCAACGAAAGATGCAGAGGAAGCTGAGGAAGATGCTGAAAATGTCAAAGCGCACAAAGGTGAAAGAAAAAGCTGCTCCAAAGACCGAGGATGCTCCCGGTGCCGACGAAGTAGCTATATTGAACAAGCTCTTAACCGTGTTTTGTTTTTATTTTTCTGAATATTGCTTTGGGAACAATCTGGATGGATTTCATTTACTATTTTAATCAATGGGAGTGAATTTTGATTACTTGTTTTCTTACTTCTCCTGATTGTTATGTTCATGGCGTTGATTATACCACACGCATATTTGGCATAAATGTATTGCATCATTTTGCATTTAACCTAAGCACCACCAAAAATCTCAAAAATAATCAAAATCGAATCAGACTTTAAGCTTGAGCTCAAAAATGATCTCCACGAATGTCTTAAGAGGACTGCAGATGTTTTCGTCTGGAGTTATGCTGATAAGCCAATTGCAGGGCATGTCATCCCTACCAATCCGAATATCAAGCCAGTAAAGCGGAAAGGAAGACGGGTCAGACCAGAGTGGCAAGATAAGATGAAGGCTAAAGTTCAGAAGCAGTTAGATGCAAATTTCTTGAAGGTAGTCCATTACCCTGAGTGATTAGCAAACATAGTCCCTATGCTCAAAAAGGATAGGAGACTAAGAACCTGTGTAGACTACAGCCTCGCCTAAAGATGGCTTCCCTCTTCCACCTATAGATATTCTGATCGACAGTGCTACAAGAATAGGATGTCAGTCTAAAAAAAATTATTAAATCCTTTTTATTCGTTGACTGCCAAACAAGTGGTTAGATTTATCGAGCGGAACATTTTCTATCGCTATGGTGCTCCCCATCATATAGTTACAGACAATGGTTTCCAATTCCAAGCAGATATCATCTCGGAGGGAAATTCAGACCCAACTGACATGGACCGTTCAGAATTCAGAAGCTGTTGGCCAAGTATGCCGTTAAATTGGTCACTACGGAAGGAAAGCTTTTTACTCGGACCATTAGCCAAGACCAGATGAAAAGGTTCTACGTCTGAGATGATGATTTCGATTAATTAAGAAAATGGGCTAGGTTGAAAACCCAAAAGGGCGACCTAGGCAAGAAATAAGCTCGCTAGGTTGAAAACCCGTAAAGGGCGGCCTAGGCAAAAGTTAGAGTTTAAAAAAAAATAAATAATAATAATAATAAAAAAAAAGAGAAAAAAGAAAAAAAAAGAGAGAGAAATTTTGAGATTAAGGCATGGTGCTTAGTTTAAATGTGAAATCTATGCCATGCATTCGTGACATACTTGCGACTGGTTGCTCAATGCCATCAACCTGACCAGAAGGAGAATAAGCGACTGAGTAGTCAGAATGAACGACCATTGCATTAAAATAGTTTCTCTTTACTTCTGCATAATGTTGAAAGAAGTAAGAGCAATAAAGAGCTTGGTTCCCACAATTCTTCCTTCCCTTTTGTTTCTGGGGCATGATCATCGACTACAAGATTTTTCTCTTTGCCCATATGGTCAGCATTGGCTCATTCGTTTCGAAGATTTTTGGCTGTTAATCCTACCCGGGTATTGGATACTCCTAGACAACGATCAAAAGGTCAAAGGCTATTTTCTCGGTGGTTTCCTTGGAAGGATCAGTAAAAAAAAAGAAGAGAGAAAAGACCATGAATAAAAATCTCCAGCCCTTAAATAGGTTCATGCATACATGAGGAAGTTGCATATTTTATTTCTTTTTGAATGTTGCATGTAATAGAATGGTCACCCCATTTCTTTTTTTCAAAAATGTAAATCTTTTTTGTTTCTGTGGTTTTGGTGAGCGTTCATTTTGTTTTATTATCTTTTGTCCATTTTGGAATAAAGTAGATGGGCATTTATGCCTGCATTAACAAGGCGGACCGCTCTTGCGAATGAGTGGTATGCCTCCTTTTGTTCTTGTGGTTTTTTCTGTGCAGGAATAAAGCAAAAAAAAAAAAAAAAAAGAATAAAAAAAGAGAAGAGGGTAGCGGTGGAAACATCCGGAGATGCAGCACATGGACAAGTGGCATCCTAACAAAGCGGAATAAAGTAAAGTCCCAAAAAAAAAAAAAATCAAATCAAAATAAATCAATTTGGAGTCGGTGTGCGGCTCGCCACACAGGGGGCAAAATCATCAAATTCACCAAATTACCCTCAAGTCCACCGGTGATGATTTCTCAAAGCCGTTTGATCCTTAGCCAAGCAGTGATGATTGATGGTGTTGTTGCGAAGCTAATCAGGCCAATTTCAATTCTCCCACCGAACAATGATTAGTGATGGTGTATTGCGAAGCTGATCAAGACATTCTCCATATCAAACACTCCAAAGCCGATTACACGGAGCTGAGGAGGTGGACAAAGTCGATTACACTGCGCTTTGGACACAATCAAACACTCCAAAGCCGATTACACGGAGCTGAGGAGGTGGACAAAGTCGATTACACTGCGCTTTGGACACAATCAAACACTCCAAAGCTGATTACACCGAGCTGAGGAAGTAAACACCCAAGCCGACTATGCCGTGCTTTGGTCTCTTTTCAAACTCTCTGAAGCCGACTACGCCGAGCTGAGGAAGTAAACAACCAAGCCGACTATGCCGTGCTTTGGTCTGTTTTCAAACTCTCTGAAGCCGACTACGCCGAGCTGAGGAAGTAAACAACCAAGCCGACTATGCCGTGCTTTGGTCTCCAATCAAACACTCCAAAGCTGATTACACCGAGCTGAGGAAGTAAACACCCAAGCCGACTATGCCGTGCTTTGGTCTCTTTTCAAACTCTCTGAAGCCGACTACGCCGAGCTGAGGAAGTAAACAACCAAGCCGACTATGTCGTGCTTTGGTCTCCAATCAAACACTCCAAAGCTGATTACACAGAGCTGAGGAAGTAAACAACCAAGCCGACTATGCCGTGCTTTGGTCTCTTTTCAAACTCTCTGAAGCCGACTACGCCGAGCTGAGGAAGTAAACAACCAAGCCGACTATGCCGTGCTTTGGTCTCTTTTCAAACTCTCTGAAGCCGACTACGCCGAGCTGAGGAAGTAAACAACCAAGCCGACTATGCCGTGCTTTGGTCTCTTTTCAAACTCTCTTAAGCCGACTACGCCGAGCGGAGGAAGTAAACAACAAAGCCGACTATGCCGTGCTTTGGTCTGTTTTCAAACTCTCTGAAGCCGACTACGCCGAGCTGAGGAAGTAAACAACCAAGCCGACTATGCTGTGCTTTGGTCTCTTTTCAAACTCTCTGAAGCCGACTACGCCGAGCGGAGGAAGTGAACAACCAAGCCGACTACACCGTGCTTTGGTCTCTTTTCAAACTCTTTGAAGCCGACTACGCCGAGCTGAGGAAGTAAACAACCAAGCCGACTACGCCGTGCTTTGGTCTCTTTTCAAACATTCTCTGAAGCCGACTATGCCGAGCTGAGGAAGTAAACAACCAAGCCGACTACGCCGTGCTTTGGTCTCTTTTCAAACATTCTCAGAAGCCGACTATGCCGAGCTGAAGAGAAATTGCTCTTTCTTTTGAAAATGTTTTCAAGTCAATTCAACAAAACCTTGAAACTGGAGCCTTCAGGCCGATCAAACCGAGCCTCGGAGGTATCTTCAAAGCCAATCAAACCGAGCTTTGGAGAGATCACAAATTCGACAAAATCCTCTAAAGCCAATCAAACCGAACTTTGGAGATGATCACAGATTCAACGGGAGCCGACAAAGCCGATCAAACTGAGCTAAGGAGGTGACCAGATGATCAAGTCCAACCAAAATCCTTCAAGCCAATCCGACCGAGCTTCGGAGGTGTCTTCAAAGCCAATCAAACCGAGTTTTGAAGATGATTACCAGATTGAAGGCGCGTCAGTGGACCACTTTAGATTAATTGTTTATACAATTAATGATAAAGTGTGGGGGTAAACTGTTGACGCGTGTTTTTTATGCCCCGCCTGATCCAATGATGATACGAGGATGAATGGGTCAATACCATCTAGAAGTCTTTTAATCCAAAGATTTAAACAAAAATAATAATAATAAACAAATAAATAAATAAAAGTAAAAAATAAAAATAAAAATAAAATTGCATCACAGCTGCATCACAGCAGCTGTGTGATGCAGCTGTGCAGCATAAAAATATATAATTAAAAAAAAAAAAAAGAAAGGGGAAAAACGCGTAGCTACAGTAGCTGTGCTACTGTAGCACGCGTTCCCCTAACTTAAAAAATAAAATAAAATAAAATAAAATAAAAGAGGAAAAACGCGTAGCTACAGTAGCTGTGCTACTGTAGCACGCGTTCCCCTAAAAAAAATAAATAAAAATAAAAATAAAAATAAAAAAATCTGCTACAGTGCAATGCTACAGTGTTTTGTACTACACTGCTACAGTGCAATGCTACAGCACTGCTACAGTGCTTTTGTACTACACTGCTACAGTGCTTTGTACTACACTGCTACAGTGTCCCAACCTCTATAAATAACCCTCTCTCACAATTTTCACACACTACAATCTACACCACACTTCTACACTACACAATCTACAATCTATAATTTCTATTACACTTCATAATATTTAAATTTCTTTTCAAAAATTCTTATGAATTAATTTTGAAAAGAGATTGCTATTAGATATTAATTTTAGGTGAATTAAAAATTTAAAAAAGAGAAAATAGCAAAAATAAATATAAAGAAAACTCACTTAAATCCTTGGATTTAAAGCTTCTAGGAGATTAAAAAGACTTTTGATCCATTCATAATCCTCAATCTAAGTATCAGGTAATTTTCTTAATATTTTTTTTACATATTCTTGTATTTTTATTATTTTTATGCTTTTAGTAATTTATATTTCTTTAAATTATAGTCTATTTATATTTGGTCATTTTATATTTTCCTAAGTTATATTTAAGTTGTATTCTTTTTACGCACTGTTTATTACTATTCATCATACTGATTATATATTTATCTGTATGAATTTTATTATTTTTTTTGGTTGAATGCAAAAATGAAATTAAAATTAAAATTAAAAAATTAAAATATGAGTTAAATATTGAGTAATAATTATGAATGGTTTTATTTTTATTAGTTTATGGACTTAATTTTTCATTCGATTTATATATTTTTAGATCCGGTTTAATTATGTGTTTATTTATTTGGACTTTACAATTTATGTTTAAAATAAAAAAAATTAAATTAAATTTGTAGATTTATTAATAATTTGCATATTCAGAAAATAAAAATAATTATAATGCTTAGAATTAAGTTTGTAAATTTATTTATGTTTAAAATTAATTTACATGTTTATTAATAATAATTTGTATATTTAGTGTTAAATAATAATTATGTGTGATTTTATTTTTGTAATTTTTGTATTTAATTTTGAATCGGTTTATATAATTTTTGGATTTGGTTTGTCGCCCGCCTTGAACCATAAGGCAAGAGCGGGTTATTTATTTATTCCATTTAATATTTTTGATTTGGTTTGTCGCCCGCCTTGAACCATAAGGCAAGAGCGGGTCTTTTATTTATTTGGTTGAATTGCTTTGATTTAATTGGTTTAAATTGAATAATTGTTATGTGATAATTAGATTTGTTTGGGACGATTAAATAATTTTCCAAATAGGAACTCGGTTCGATTTATTTGGGTTGGGTTTAAATAAATAAATAATTTGGCTTTTCTAACTAAAATAAATTAGAAATCATAGGTTAATAATAGAGGCCGGTTTTCCGGGCGTCGGCTTCCAACGGGCCGGCGTACCCAATTCCCTTACCCAGAATCACATTGGTGTGCCTGACCAGTATTTTAAAATAATTTGGCCTTAAAACAAAATTGGGTTTAAAATGAAGTCATTTTTATAAAAACGGTCCCATTGCCTAAACAATGGGTGGCGACTCAAAATTGTTTATAAGACCGATTTATCGGCACCATATCCAAATAAAAAATATTTTATCCAAAAACCACAAAAAGGATGTTTTCGGGTCCTTCGGGGGGGATTTTCGACGAAAACACATCATAAAGAATAAAACCTATTTTTATAAGAAATCTAATTTAAATATAATTTCAATACACCCTAAGTAAAATTTCATACTTAAAAAATGGCAAAATAAAAACCTAGACTAATATTCTATGCTTATAACTAACTTAAATTTATTATTTTACTTGGCTTTTTGTGATTTTAAATTCCAAATCAATATTAGATAGATATTTACAATATTTTAGTAAATATTGTGATTTTGCAATATTTACAATATTTACAAAATAAACATAAGAAAATCCAAATCATAAATAAATTGAGAGAGAGAACTTTATTTATTATTTTGCAAATTGAAATGAAACATACTTTAAAACTGCATTCAGAGAGTGTAGGTCCAAAAAAATAACTTTAATAACTTTAGCTTTTCCATAACAAAAATCAACTATATATATTTTCAAATTATAAAAATGAATTATACATTTATTTAGTTAAAGTTTATATAATTTATTTGTAAACTCATAAATTTCAATTTAAAAACATTGTAATAACTATAAGACCTAAATCTTTTTTTTTTTTTTTTTATGAAGCCAACTTTGTTTTATCAAAAGTAGATAATTAGCTAAAAATAATTTAATTATTGGTAAATCAAACTTCTAGATAATATAGAAAAGGACAATCATCCAATTTTAGAAATTAATAATTGTAGAAAAGCTATAATTATTTTTTACTTTTCTCTATGTCTATAGAGTGTAAATAAGTTAAGTAAAAAAAAAAAAAGTAAGTAACAAGTGTAATTTTCAATAAATAATTTTACATATTTTAATTTAAAAGAAAAAAGTTTAAAATTAAAAAAAAAATATGGAATCCATACATAGCATGGTATATAGATAGTTAGTAGTAAAGTGAGTAATTACAGAATGAAAAATTGGGTTAATTTTACCGTTATACTTAAATTATAAGAGTAATCGCTTTGTCTTATCTAAAATTTAATTTGTCACATAAATATATATCAATTTTAGTTTAGATAAAAAAATAAAAATTACTTTCTAACCAGCTGATTGGCTAACGTAGTACACGATCAACTTTTTTATCTTTCCGCACATCAGCTTTTGTTTTCTGTCTCCCTCCTTTCTTCTCTCTCCTGCACTCACTTTTATCTTTTCAAATGTAAAATGAAATTATTACTTTAATATGGAACCCACTTGATAATATTTATTTTCAAGTTAAATTTTTGACTTGAGATTGAGAACTCTAAGCACAAAATAGCACATCATGTCAACTAAAGGCACCATTCAACCACAATAATCTTTCTCCTAAAAAAAAAAAAAAATCCATCCCAAAACGGCAACAAAGCAATTCCTTTTTTAAAAAAATTTCCAACTATTAGCTTGCATATGCTATTATATGAAACATCCTGTAATTTTATTTTAAAAATTTTTTAAATATTAGTTAAATAAAAAATCTAAATTTTTGACCACATGGGCTACAAATAATTTCATTCCGAGCCCGAATTCGTAAAATCAGACTTAAACCAATATGTTATCAGAATTCTCGAATCAAGAACCCTCTAAATTATTTATTTAAATATAAAATATTACCACAAATTAATTTAATTATCCACAAACCAAAAATATTACAATTATTAATATTCAACCATCAAAATTTATTAAAGAAGCTTTGTTGTACTAAGTGGAGATTCTAGAACTAACTAAACAACTCAAAAATCAAATCAACCAGACTTGAACCTCTCAAAACCATAAGAAAACTGAGTATAAAATGATTTAAAACATAGGAGAATCCTCTAAAAGCAGATTCAAACTGAACCCATATGATTTGGACCAAATCAAATGTTTATACCAATCAAATGAGGAGAGAGAAAGCAAAAAAAAAAAAAAAAAAAAGAAGCTTCCTACTCCTCTACCTATCGGTGACAGTCCCCTCCCTCTCTTCTTCCCGTTTTTCGACCAAATGGCCATTGTTTCCGGTGAGTGAGGGCTCTAAACTCTAGAGCCCAACGAGATGAACACGCCTGTGGCCATTGTTCATGCAATAAAGGCCTCGATCGAGAGAAACTGTGAGCAAGAGTTTTGATATCGTAGCGACGCATTTTTCGACGATTCCCACCGTTATTGGCGAAGACAACCTTTAAGGAGGCTTTCGATCAACTCTCCATCACCTTACGATCATTTTCTCTTCATAATTTTTGGCATCTAACTCTATCTCCTGAATCCGCCATGAACCGGCAAAAGAGACTATCGAGGTGATTTTCGGCTAAAGGGCTTCTCTTCTTTGCAAATTCACGCCAGATATGGACTCCAAGAGAAAATTCGAGCAATCTGGTGTTCTTTTCTGTCGAAATTGAGTTTTTTTCCACCATGCACAGTAGCCGGCAGTCTGCTGACCAGCCGGTGACACCCTGACGAGGCTTCCTAGGGATAGAATTTTCCCCCTTTCGTGGTAATCACGAATCTGCAATCCGATTTTTAATCGGTAAGCCACACTGTTTTCTTGTAAAAATTCAATTAGAGTTGATTAATCCAAGTTAGTCAAGAATTAGAACTTAGTAAGTTAAATTAGAGTAGTATAAGGCATGTTTAAGAAATCTGGATTGAAAGTGCCTAATGAATAATAGAGAATTTTATTGAAAATATGGTTTACAAGTTTGTTAAGTAGAAAATAGAATTCTTAGAATTTAAAGTTATTAACTAGTTAAAATAGGAATGATATATAAATGCTGAGTTTGAATGCGTTGCGTAGGCGATATTGGTTAATTAGTTATGAATTAAATTACATTAGAAGTAAAGACTAAACTAAAGGCGGAAGGGTTTAGATTGAATTGTTTTTCCCGATGGATGGGCTGTGCGTACTGGGTTGATATTTGTGATGTACAAAACATGGATAGTCCAATTTAGAAGGGATTGTTGCTGAATTTTCAATAAAATGATTACTAAAGAACTAGCTTAATTATAACACTAGTGGAAAACAACTACTCAAATTATTAGTATTCCACTACTATTATTATCGTTATTACTATTGTTATATTATTATTATTATTTGATATTATTATAATACATTAAATTTACCGGAGAACACTTTAAAATAAAGTTATAAACTAGGACAAATAGATAAATAAGAGTACAGTAACTATATAGTTTGATAAGTTAAGAAAATTGGCTTTGGCCATCGTAATTAGCAAATGAATGAGAACAAAATTTTAGAATTAGTATTCTTGCTTAGAATACTAATGAAATAGTCCTATTAAGGACAATTTGGAACTGTGAGTATTGTTGGATAACTTATTTTGCCCATTACATATGCATGCATATATACACGGATAAATGTTATGCATTAATGCATGATAGATAAATGCCATCTAGGTATAGATGCATTTTTTAAGGAATTGTTATTTGTGCTGCACTATTTGTTGCTAATGAACATCGTTTGATTAGTTGTGGAGTGCTACATGTATGCTTTGTTTGTGTAGAATTAGAATGAAGTGGGTTATCATTGGGATTGTGAGAGCAGTCTTCGATACCGTTGGCCATGTATGGGGAGATCGGCACCCCGTGTGCATATGATGAAATATGACATGGATGATATGGAAAACCATAAGGTGGCCTCCTATTAGATGGAAAAGAAAAGAGAGAATAAAAAAAATTGAGAGGGATGGTCAAGTGAGGTTGAGACCGGTCGGCCATGTAAGGGGATCAGCTCCCTAGAGTGATGAGAGGGTAGGCCATGTGTGAGGACGGCTCATTGGGGGTTTTGGTGACGCCACTGACCAATCTCCACTTGATGTGATTATGTGAAGGTGTTAGTATTTGTGATTGCTGATGCTATGTCATTTGTATGATTGACTGTATGGTTATATAACTAGTCAGATGACTAGATTAAATTAAATACGCAGTTGTGTGTGGAAGTGAGAATGTTATCTAATCCTATTCATTAAGTTAGCGCTCACTGTTGCCTTAATATTTTTTCAGGTTACAGGTCTTCCAATAAGTCATTATCCTTTGTCACCAAACGCCTAGAAGATACCTCAATAAATATTTTGAAAATTTAAGTTCTTAGATTGTTTTGTAATTACGTTAGTCATGTATAATAAACTTAGAGATTATTGATGTATTACTTACTAAAGTTTCTATCAGGTAATATATTATATGCGCCTAGAGAACTTTGAAAATTAATTTATGATTGAATATGATAATATGTGCCAAGCGAGCCTAAGATTTATGATATTTGAATGTGATGATATTGGGTTTGAGGCCATTTCTATTGAACAGGAAGTTTATTTGGTATATTTTTGAATTATTACGAGCTTTGGTGGCTTTAAGCTTATCCAAGTCCTAGTGCCGGTTCGACCCAAGGTAATGGGTCATGACAAAGATGGTATCAAAACAAAAGTTAGGGCCTTAGTAAGTAATTGCAGAATGCTAGGGCTTCCATCTTGTCTAACATAGTTTTTCTTCTGCTTCTAAGTTAGCATTAAGGAATAGAAATTCAAAGTTTAAAGGAATTAAGATTCTATAGTTGTCTAACCCCTTCCTAATGTTGGGATTGCCCAATAAAGGAGAGGTACCTTGGATTGAATTCTTTTTTTTTGGTGCAGATAGAAACAAGGAAAATTCAGTGGTGGAAATTAAATGTATTTGTAAATAAATAATATTTTAAGATTTCCTTATAAAGCTTCGGAAACATAAGAGAAATTACAAGAAAGTGCAGTGGCCTGATCAACCAATGCATTCTTTCCAATAAAGATTGTGTCCTTAGCTTGATGGACTTGGGAAAAAGAGATGGTTTAAGCAAAGTCCTTCCATAAAATAAAGGGAAATTTATTATTTAGTCCTTCAGGTTTTACAAAATTAACCAACTAATCCAAGATTTTGCCAAAATATCTAGCTAGTCCCTCAGGTTTAACTCCGTCTAATTAAAAGGTCCTTCCGTCCGAAAAGTTGATTTTTTTCCATTAATTATAGACTAAAAGACTAAAACACCCCTCCCTAGTTGACGTGGACCATAAGGGAAAATTATTATCTAGTCCCTCAGGTTTTACATAATTATCTAACTAATCCCAAGTTTTGCGCAAATATCTAACTAGTCCCTCAGGTTTAACTCCGTCTAATTGAAAGGTCCTTCCGTCCGAAAAGTTAGTTTTTTTCCGTTAATTGAAGACTAAAAGACTAAAACACCTCTCCCTAGCTGACGTGGACCAGTATGAAGCGATAAGGGAGGGAATTGTATAAACTAAAAGACTAAATAATAATTTTCCCTATAAAGTCGATGGAGACATAATCATTTTTCTCTCTTAAATGTACGGTTTAGTTTTAGATTATGAATATTTGCAAATCGAAAACCATTAAATATAATTATGTCTCTAAAATATTACTATCTTCATTCTATAATATTCGTCACATTTAGAATTTCATGTCTTTTAAAAAAATTATTAAATTTGTATAAATTATAATAAATTATTGAATAAATTTTGACAATATTACTCTTAATTTAATATTAATCTCTAAAAAAATCATTAAATTGAAGTAATAATTATTAATCATACACAAAGGGTAAATATGAAAAAAATATTTATTACTCCTTAAAACCGCAAATATAACAAGTATTTTAGACTAAATTAGACAAATATTTTAGAACAAACTATTTTCTCAAATCTGACAAGTATTATGAAACAAAGACAGTATTAAAAAAAGGATAAAAAAATTAATTTGATGTTATAATTAAATATTATTAAATTTAAGTGAATCATGAAAGTAAATACCTCTTCAAAAAAGTAAATACCTCATTTTTCTTTTTACCCCAAATTATCATCATAGTTTCTTTTTTAGAAAAAAAATAATAAACATAATTTTCTATTTTATTCATATTTAATATGCAAATTTTATCAAGAAACATTACTATTATCATTGATAAAATCTAAAAAAAAAAAACAAAGTATTCCATCTATTCATAAATACTTTTAATGTTTTTATGGTAATTAAGTAAGTAAATTTATTCTTATAAATTATAACAAAATATTAATTAATTTTATTTCGTAACCTTAAGTAAGAGAGGAGACGTTATATGATTTTGGAAAATTATAAAAATAATTATTAAATTTAATATAAATAAGGATAAAATTGAAAAAAAAAATAATTACTCATTAATATTCTAAAAAAAAAGATATTTGCGGAGAAAACACCGGCTCTAAAATAATAGTTATTTATAGATAAAAAAGTAATTATTATTGCCCCCTATATTATTATAATTTCATAACTTTGAATATGAATATTAATATTTAATGCAAGGTTATCTGTGCAAAAGATAAACTAGGTATATCATTATGGCATGGAAGGAACAAAAGGGAAACAAACTAGGTATATCATTATCGCTTCATACTGGTCCACGTCAGCTAGGGAGGGGTGTTTTAGTCTTTTAGTCTTCAATTAACGGAAAAAAACTAACTTTTCGGACGGAAGGACCTTTCAATTAGACGGAGTTAAACCTGAGGGACTAGTTAGATATTTGCGCAAAACTTGGGATTAGTTAGATAATTATGTAAAACCTGAAGGACTAGATAATAATTTTCCCTTATGGTCCACGTCAGCTAGGGAGGGGTGTTTTAGTCTTTTAGTCTATAATTAACGGAAAAAAAATCAACTTTTAGGACGGAAGGACCTTTTAATTAGACGGAGTTAAACCTGAGGGACTAGCTAGATATTTTGACAAAACCTTGAATTAGTTGGTTAATTTTGTAAAACCTGAGGGACTAAATAATTAATTACCCTAAAATAAATAATATAAGTATTATTACTGTTGGATAGAAGGAAAGAATAAATATGTGTATGAACAATAGAAATTTTCATAAACTACTTAATATATTTTGAGTATTGTATAATAAACAGTTAGAATTAAGTATTTAGAGTTCCTTATGATAACCCAAATCTCCAAAAAAAAAAAAAAAACGATTTGGAATCAGTGAGTAAGTTATTGTTTAAAGAATCTAGACCTTACCCTGTGAATATAAATATAAAATTCTAAGGCAGTTCTTTTTAGCTCGTCAAGTTCTTATAGTTGGATGTGCCCCAAACCTTAGTCTAATGGACATAATACTTTTAAATTATAAATTATTTGACTATTTAACATTTTTATGATCTTGAATGATACTTGGTTTGATCTTTAAGTTAAACTTATATGCATTTACAAATTTTAATGATCAATATTATTGCTATAGAGTTTGGGTTAAATTTTTTTAGGATTGACTCTTGTGGTATATCTAATGCTTTAAAGTATAAACTAGGGAAACTTTTCACTTTGTAAATCGACTTTTAATTTTCGTGATATAGTATTATATACCAATTTCATTTCATTCTTTTAAAACCCTATCTACTTGATTTAAAAATATGCAAGACCAATTTTATAAAATTTTTAGAAAAGGATTTTGATGTTTGAAACAATTGTTATTTCTTGACTTTTGGAATGATTGGTAATTGATAAGGGGATTTTTGAAATGGAAAAAATAGCTTTGAGTGATTTAAGACTGCTGTGTTTACCTATTTAAAAATCTTTATAATTCTTTGGATTAAAAGCTTTACAAAATCTAGTTTCTCTTAATAAAAATATCATGCTTTTGAACTATCACAAAATAATTTGATTTGTATAAGCATTTAAAATCACGATTTTGTTTTTCAATTAAAAATTTGAAGTTTTGATTAACAATTGCTTTCTTGAGTACATATTAAATTGAAATAAATTTGGAATAGAGGAACAATTTTAATATATTTGAAAAATCCATACGTATATTATTATGACGATATCCTTACCTTATTTTAACTATTTTGTTTTAGTAATATTATAGCTTAATAAAATTATTTGTTATTTATCCTGAAGCAACATCAAATGTAGGAACTATTGAAGAGCTGGGGACAAATTGAAAGTCAAGGACTTGGTAAGGAAGATTTTTAAAAGTCAATGAAAATCAGTAGTCATGGAATAGTAAGTTGTTGAGAATTCAAATGACATATGAATAAGTGGTAAAATAAAAAGAAAATATCTATCCTTAAGAAACCTAGAAATACAGATAATATTGGGTAGAGCGATGATACGTTAAGTATACAATTAAGGGATAATTAGTGTAACCCAAGAATTTATAAGTAAAGAATTTGGGAAGTAAAAGTTTACTATGCACTAAGTGTATATACAAGAGAAAGTTAAGACCCCAGTACTTGTAGGTTATTTAACAGGTCAAGCTAAGTTCGTGGATCAAGTATAATAAAATCAATGTTGGAATAAGAATTCGTAGCAAAAGAATGTCAGATTGGTGTTCCCCCTAGAGCAGATTTACTAATCTGAAAAGAACTGGTAGTTTATCATGTCTAGTAAGAAAGATTTGATTAGAAAGGGATAGTAGGAATTATGAAAAATATAAATCCAATCCTCGGATAGGGTGTAGTCCGACCTAAAAGCATATGTAATAATGGCGGAATGGGGTTGCAAGGCTTGATAAGGGCTTTAGCATTTTGGGAAAGATAAGTTTTGGGTATACAACTATTTAGAACAATTCACAATGACAGGAAAATAATTTCTATAACGAGTAGCTTTAATAAATAAATAAATAAATAAGTGAATTTCTATGGAATCTGAGTAAAATAAATGAACATCATCAATTAAATTTAAAATTAAACAATCCTTTTTACTCCGATGTGGAAAGGAATAATGAAAACAAATATTTCCATATGGTATATTGAGCTTGAAAGAAGGGTTCTAATGGTTCAATTAACCACCCCTTAGCTAGGTTAGAGATTTTGAGTCTTGACCGCACTAAGGTAAATGAAATGGCATAGATTATTCTTTACTTTAGTAATTCATTCAAACTGGATATCAGTACTGCTCGCATTGGGAATCGTACCCCTAAACTAGAACACTCTGATGTATAGAATGTTGTATCTAGATCGATAAATGTAATTTGAGAATTGTACTAAGGCGTGAATGGCAAGAGCCAAAAATTCGAGGACCAAATTTAGAATTTGACATTATGACTTGTGCTATATACGGACTGCTACCTTATATGAATATCTGACTAAAGTACACTCTAGCACATAATTTTAAATCTTTTTTCAACCTTTGAAGCTTTTAGTCCATGGCAAATCTCTATTTTCTCATTGAAACTTTAGCCCCCCAGAAGAGATGATTTCCTCCAGGGTATACCTTTAATCATATTCTATAGCTTCAAAAATTATGATAGAGATTATATTTACCCCTTCCTAGTTCAAATCTTGTATCTAAGAGGAATGACATGGGAACCTGCCTTATTTAGAAATTAAACCTCCGTGTTCAAATGCTACTTAAAATCGTTAAATGGTTTGACGAAGTCAGAACTCAAGGTTCACTGAAGCAACATCATTATTTCTAATCTTTCTTTGTAAATCTTCATTTAGAAAGTTGAACTATCGCGACTCTCACATTTGGATTCTCTTATAATGGTTTCAACCACTCATTTAGTGGAAGATTATTAAATTATACAAGATCATCGAAAGGGAAGGCTTATGAATAGATCCTGAATACAGTCAAGTTGCTACCTCAGTATTCATTTTTCATAGAGCATGCTTTCAAAGGGGCAAAGCCATTGCCTGCATATTAAGACTGAGGTTAGTGAATAGGTAACAATGCCAAGGACTTTGTCTATAGACATGGTGAGACTATCCCCTCGGGATGGATTTTGCAGACTTAATGGGCTTGATAACATAGTTTTTATCGCCCCAAGTACCTCAGTTACCCCATCAAGGCCTCCACCTTTCCTTATTCCACCTCCTTATTCCAGTTAGAGATGAAGGAGTAGTTAACCCATCCAAGGTTGTTAAAATTGCTTGTTCAAGTAAAATCGATAGAGGGTCCATAAAATCGAGTCTCAAAATCAAAAGATTTTACATGAAGGAGTAGTTAACCCATCCAAGGTTGTTAAAACGCTTGTTCAAGTAAAATCAGTAGAGGGTCCATAAAATTGAATCGCAAAATCAAAAGATTTTACAAAATACCTACAATAAAAATTATCAATTTATTAATTCAAGTCAAAATCATTAAAAATAGTAATAAAATAAAAATTAATAGTTTATTAAATATTAATTTATATAAATTGTAGCACAAAACTTAATTTTATGCTCATGAGTTGAGATCTGAATTGAACTTATATAGTAGAAGTTTCAGTTACGTAAAAATTAAAAAGAAGTAAAAAGAAAAAGACTAGTCAAAATGAAAGTGGGTCCTATTAGATAGATATTTATTACTTATTAAATAATTCAACATCCTAATATATCAAAATCACTTTAACTCTCCTCTCACCTGCACTGACAGCGTCTCTATATTTTCCCTTCTCTTCTAAAAGAAAAAACCTATGGTTTCTATTAGCAAACCCAAAGCTGAAATTCAACAGCTTCTATATCTTCTCTTGCAAATCTGTATTTGTCTTCTCTCCCCTAATCTCTTCATTTTCATCTCCTAATCCCTTATTATGCTCGTGCCTTACCATGAAATCTAGATGAGAGAAGGAATAGAAGATAATAGAGTGTGGATGAGACAGAGAGAAAGAATAGCAAGAGGGGAAAAGATAGGATTTCACTCCCAATTTCAAACTCAGTCCAGTTTCATTTATTTTACCCGATTTTACCGATTTCACCTACTTAAACTCGATTTCAACACGATTCCAATACTTTTCGATTTTTGTAATGATTCAACACGAATTATAGAGATAGTATCATAAACTAGCATGGGTTTAAGATTCGAATCGCGACTTTGACAATCATGAACCCATCTCCAAACATTTCCTTGTCAAGACCAGGCTAGTGCAGTTGCACCAACACCATCTCAAAAACTTTGATGTTCTGGGTAAAGGCGGTTGCTGATGTTGATGTAATATGATAGAAAGTGAGCTAGTGGCATATGGGCATGGTAGGATATAAGAATTTAAGTATTCTAATCAGGAGTTTGAGCAAAATATTGCCTTCTCAATCTATGTAATGTATATATAGCCCTAATTTCAAAAACCTTAATTACCCACTTTCAAGCGCTTGGCTTAGACAAAATGCAAACAGTCAAAGTTATGAAAGATTAGATTTAGAATATGCTTAAGCATTAAGTTATTTATTATAGGGTAAATAAACAAATACTTCTAAGTATTAATTCATAACATCTCATTCCTCTTGATTTAAACCCTTTTTCCTGGTTCTAAGAGATTAGGAATTTTAGCCTCAGATGGCATCCTTGTTTCACTGTAAGAATTGGTGTTTTGGTGATAGGTGTACATTGGATATTTTGGAAAATAAGTTAAGGATGAAAATGTAAACAGCATCTTAGGAAGTTGTTCGTATGAAAGGTGTGAAATAAAGGAAAAGTCGTGAACTAAAACAGTTTTAGGAAATTGTTCTAGAAGGATTAAATTAAAGTATACTTGTACCCACGAGATAAATTGAAAAAGTTCCTGTGAAGGAAACATATGAATGAAGGTGGCTGAAGTACAATCGCGATGCTCCACCTCTTTTGCCTACAAGTTATTTGCTCTTGAGTTATCCCTTATATTTGAAGTATTTCTCATAATCATGTGATCACCTATATGTCTATTCTTATCCTCTTTACTTAATTTCAATTTGAGGACGAATTGTCTCAAGGAGGGAAGATTGAAACATTCCGTAATTTTATTTTTAAAACTTTTAAATTTTAATTAAATCAAAAATCTGAATTTTGGATCACATGGATTATAAACAATTTCGTTCTGAGCCTAAATCCGTAAAATCAGATTTAAGCTGAAAAATTTGTTATCAGAACTAAAAATCGTTACAATTACTAATACTTGACCATCAAAACTTATTAAAGAAGCTTGGTTTTACTAAGTGGAGATTCTAAAAGTAACTAAACGAATCGAAATAATTTCGATCAAACTTAAATCACATAAAATCCTAGGAAAATTGAGTATAAAACTATTTAAACTAGAGCAGAATCCTCTAAAAGCAGATTTGAACCCAACCCATTTGCTTTGGACTAAATCAGATTTTTATACTAATCAAATAAGGAGAGAGAAAGCCAAAACAAAAAAGAAAGAAGCTTCCTTCTCCTCTCCTTATCGTCAACTGTCCCCTCCTCATTTCCTTCTCGTTTTTCGGCCAAATGGCCATTCTTTCCGGTGAGTGAGGGCTTAAAAATCGAAAGGTCGATGAGACAAACATGCCTGTGGCCACTGTTCGCATAATAAAGGCCTGGATCGAGAGAAACCGTAAGTAAGGGGTTCGATACCGTAGCAGCACATTTTTCGGCAATTGCTACCGTTATCGGCTAAGACAGCCTTCATTGAGGCTTTCGATTGACTCTCCATCACCTCACGATTATTTTCCCTTTATAAATTCCAGCGTTTAGCTCTGTCTTGCGAATTTTCCACGAATCATGGCAAAGGAGACTATTGAGCTGATTTTTGGCTAAAGGGCTTCTCCTCTCTACAAATTCAAGCTGGATATGGACTTTAGGAGAAAATCCAAGGAATTCAGATTCCTTTTTCGTTGAAACTGATTTTTCAGCTGTTGTGCTGGTGGTCTAATGACCGGCGGGATAGACCCCGATAAGGCTTCTAGAGGCGAAATTTTCCCCTTTTTGCGGTAATCACGAATCTTCAATTCGATTTTTAATCGGTAAACGTTAAGTCCCAACACTATTTTCTTGTAAAAAAATTCAATTAGAGTTGGTTAATCCAATTTATAGGGAGAATGCTGTCGAACGCTAAAGAACTTGCTTAGTTCTAACATTAGTGGATAATAACTACTAAGATTGTTTGTATTGCTATTATTATTATTATTATTGTTATTATTATTATTATTATTGATAATTGATATTATTATAATACATTAAATTTACTCGAGAACACTTTAAACTAAAGTTATAAACCAGGACAAATAGATAAATAAGAGATTTGTAACTATATAGTTTGACAAATTAAGAAAAGCGGTTGTGGTGACGTACTTAGCAAATGAATGAAAACTAAATTTCTTGAATTAGAATTTTTACTTAGAATTTCTTTTCTAGATGCTTACAAAGTTTCAGAATGACAAGACAAAAGCAAAAAAAGAGCAATAATAAAAATAGTCGTGTTAGGGATAATTTGGAACTGTGAGTAATAATAAAAATAGTCGTGTTAAGGATAATTTGGAACTGTGAGTAGCGTTGGATAACTTATATTGCCCATTCCAGAATGATCAATTTCCACTTGATGTGGTTATGTGAATGTGATAGTATTTGTGATTGTTGTTGCTATGCCATTTGTGTGATTGACTGTATAGTTATATAACTAATGAGATGACTAGATTGAATTAAATATGCATTTATGTAATTGTGCAGGGTGAGAAAGTTATCTAATTCTACTCACTGAGTTAGGCGCTCACCCTTGCCTTAATATTTTTCAAGTTACAGGTCTTCCAATAACTCGTTTTCCTCTGTCACCAGAAGTCTAGAAAATACCTTAATAAATATTTTGAAATTTTAAGTTCTTAGATTGTTCCACAATTACGATGGTTATGTATAATAAATTTAGAAATTATTGATGTATTACTTATTAAAATTTCTATCATGTAATATATTGATACAGGACTAGAGAACTTTGAAAATTATTTATTATTGAATATGATGATATGGGCCAAGCGAGCCCAAGACTTATGATATTTTGGAAAATAAGTTAAGGATGAAAATGTAAACAGCATCTTAGGAAGTTGTTCGTATGAAAGGTGTGAAATAAAGGAAAAGTCGTGAACTAAAACAGTTTTAGGAAATTGTTCTAGAAGGATTAAATTAAAGTATACTTGTACCCACGAGATAAATTGAAAAAGTTCCTGTGAAGGAAACATATGAATGAAGGTGGCTGAAGTACAATCGCGATGCTCCACCTCTTTTGCCTACAAGTTATTTGCTCTTGAGTTATCCCTTATATTTGAAGTATTTCTCATAATCATGTGATCACCTATATGTCTATTCTTATCCTCTTTACTTAATTTCAATTTGAGGACGAATTGTCTCAAGGAGGGAAGATTGAAACATTCCGTAATTTTATTTTTAAAACTTTTAAATTTTAATTAAATCAAAAATCTGAATTTTGGATCACATGGATTATAAACAATTTCGTTCTGAGCCTAAATCCGTAAAATCAGATTTAAGCTGAAAAATTTGTTATCAGAACTAAAAATCGTTACAATTACTAATACTTGACCATCAAAACTTATTAAAGAAGCTTGGTTTTACTAAGTGGAGATTCTAAAAGTAACTAAACGAATCGAAATAATTTCGATCAAACTTAAATCACATAAAATCCTAGGAAAATTGAGTATAAAACTATTTAAACTAGAGCAGAATCCTCTAAAAGCAGATTTGAACCCAACCCATTTGCTTTGGACTAAATCAGATTTTTATACTAATCAAATAAGGAGAGAGAAAGCCAAAACAAAAAAGAAAGAAGCTTCCTTCTCCTCTCCTTATCGTCAACTGTCCCCTCCTCATTTCCTTCTCGTTTTTCGGCCAAATGGCCATTCTTTCCGGTGAGTGAGGGCTTAAAAATCGAAAGGTCGATGAGACAAACATGCCTGTGGCCACTGTTCGCATAATAAAGGCCTGGATCGAGAGAAACCGTAAGTAAGGGGTTCGATACCGTAGCAGCACATTTTTCGGCAATTGCTACCGTTATCGGCTAAGACAGCCTTCATTGAGGCTTTCGATTGACTCTCCATCACCTCACGATTATTTTCCCTTTATAAATTCCAGCGTTTAGCTCTGTCTTGCGAATTTTCCACGAATCATGGCAAAGGAGACTATTGAGCTGATTTTTGGCTAAAGGGCTTCTCCTCTCTACAAATTCAAGCTGGATATGGACTTTAGGAGAAAATCCAAGGAATTCAGATTCCTTTTTCGTTGAAACTGATTTTTCAGCTGTTGTGCTGGTGGTCTAATGACCGGCGGGATAGACCCCGATAAGGCTTCTAGAGGCGAAATTTTCCCCTTTTTGCGGTAATCACGAATCTTCAATTCGATTTTTAATCGGTAAACGTTAAGTCCCAACACTATTTTCTTGTAAAAAAATTCAATTAGAGTTGGTTAATCCAATTTATAGGGAGAATGCTGTCGAACGCTAAAGAACTTGCTTAGTTCTAACATTAGTGGATAATAACTACTAAGATTGTTTGTATTGCTATTATTATTATTATTATTGTTATTATTATTATTATTATTGATAATTGATATTATTATAATACATTAAATTTACTCGAGAACACTTTAAACTAAAGTTATAAACCAGGACAAATAGATAAATAAGAGATTTGTAACTATATAGTTTGACAAATTAAGAAAAGCGGTTGTGGTGACGTACTTAGCAAATGAATGAAAACTAAATTTCTTGAATTAGAATTTTTACTTAGAATTTCTTTTCTAGATGCTTACAAAGTTTCAGAATGACAAGACAAAAGCAAAAAAAGAGCAATAATAAAAATAGTCGTGTTAGGGATAATTTGGAACTGTGAGTAATAATAAAAATAGTCGTGTTAAGGATAATTTGGAACTGTGAGTAGCGTTGGATAACTTATATTGCCCATTCCAGAATGATCAATTTCCACTTGATGTGGTTATGTGAATGTGATAGTATTTGTGATTGTTGTTGCTATGCCATTTGTGTGATTGACTGTATAGTTATATAACTAATGAGATGACTAGATTGAATTAAATATGCATTTATGTAATTGTGCAGGGTGAGAAAGTTATCTAATTCTACTCACTGAGTTAGGCGCTCACCCTTGCCTTAATATTTTTCAAGTTACAGGTCTTCCAATAACTCGTTTTCCTCTGTCACCAGAAGTCTAGAAAATACCTTAATAAATATTTTGAAATTTTAAGTTCTTAGATTGTTCCACAATTACGATGGTTATGTATAATAAATTTAGAAATTATTGATGTATTACTTATTAAAATTTCTATCATGTAATATATTGATACAGGACTAGAGAACTTTGAAAATTATTTATTATTGAATATGATGATATGGGCCAAGCGAGCCCAAGACTTATGATATTTGAATGTTGATGATATTGGGCCTGAGGCTATTTCTATTGAACATAAAGTTTGATTGGTATATTTTGGTGGCTTTAAACAAGTCCTAGTATCGGTCCGGCCTAAGGTAATGGGTCATTACATCATCCTTCCTCTAGTCATTAGCTAACATCAGTTATCAAAGAAAAAAATTGTTCAAATTTTCAAGCTACCAAACAAAACCCTCTTTCTCTATTCAAAGGAGATCAAACTTCCTATTTCAATTATTTGAAAGAAAAAAAGATCAAACCTTAAAGTTTTATATTTGGAAAATAGAAGAACTCTAATATAACTTTGCAAATAAATGCGATAAAAAATGCTCTTCAAAAATAAAAAATAAAAAACAACTGAACTAGCTTGGTGTCACAATTATTTACGGTCTAAAGTACTTCCAAAAACAATAGTATTAAATACAGCACTGAGCTTAAAATTAATGACCTTCAAATTACATCTTCATCTAGAAGATTTTTTTGATGTCAAATCATGGTGATAAATAACGCAACTATGACAAAAAAAATCAAATGGCAGAGATTATTTGAAACTAAATTTCTTGTAATGTCTTCTCTAACCAACAATTTAGTAATTTTGGAAAACAACTCACTACCTCCGAGGACGATGTATTTTTCAAATGGCTAAAAAGCCAAAAATGGGCTTGATTCATTTTAATTTATTAAATCGATATTATTAGACTCGTTTATTGAACCTCGAAAAGGAGATCCTTTTTTAAATAGGGGTTTTGTAAAACAACTCTTACTTTGATAAGAAATTTCATTTGGACTCGCCATCCTTTTTAGGGAAAACATCTTGAATTAATGATTTCTTTGGAAATGGCTAACTCGGTTTTAATCAGAGACTGGGTAAGGGAGTTAGGTACGATCTCAGAAAGGCATTAAGCACCCGGACTGTCCGGTTAAAAACCGGCCTCCTTCGTTGTTTATTCATTCACAATTATTGTAATATTATTAACTTTAATTAAGATGTAAAAATATTTTTGTGCAAAATTTAAAACTATTACAATCAAGCATATCAATGAACACATAAAGCATAAGAATAACATCATCCAAAGAAAAAGAGAGGAGAATAGAGTATAACCCATTACCTAATTATACAATCTACCATTAATCCTATGTAATTTCTCCAAAACCAATAATCATTTCAGATAAGCAATTTAGTAGAACCCATTAAGGTCCTTTACATCGCTAAATAATAAAGACTATAAGAACTAAAAGAAGCAAACACAATTAAAGTACATGATCATCCATAGAATATTAAACTCAACAACATTCAATCATAACAAATAATATGATGAAAATATGAATGTTAGAGTGATCTAATCTAAGGTTAGGTAGGTTAGCATAATAATAATTAAAGAACATTAATGTAAAGTGCATAAAATATAAAAGACAAAAATTTAAGGTGAATAAAAGTAAAGACACTAAATTAAAGAGCATTAATTAAAGATTAAATCAAGATCTAGGTTCAAGACTTTGATCTTCATCATGGGTTACGAACAAATATATCTATCGCTACCTATTTCTTGTTGTTTATTCCTTATTTGGGCCATGATGAATGGTTTACACGATATAGAGCAAGATTGCTCAGTGCTAAACTTAAAGGACCATCGAATCGGGACTATTTAATTCATTTTCACATTCCGAGTTTTTAAAATAAAGGTCTGTGTGCCATTTCTAGTGGCGTGCGAAACTTATCTTGGTCAAAAATCTTAGAACAGAGCTTCCTGACTTGAGCTAAAGTGGCGTGGTGCCACTACTCAGTGGCGTGGTGCTACTACTCAGTGGCGTGCGCCACTTCTAATGCAGTTAGAAGCTTTCGGTTGATAGCAAATTATTTTCACAACCAATGTAAAGGTAGTGTTTTTAATACACCAAAGTACGAAAAAAAATAAAGAAAAGACTACGACTTTTAGGAGTTAAAGATTCCAAAGATTTTGGGAAAATGAATCAAGAAACCCAAAAGCTTTGATCTTGAAGCAACAAATCTGAGTTTAAGCTTGATGAATGTGTTTGTCGGTCTTTGATCATAAGATCAATGGCGTTTTTCTAAAAAAAGAATGAACAAAACCTAAGATCTAAATTAGAAATACAAGTTTTAACTTAGATTAAAGGTTGAGTAGAAAAAATGTTATAGTTTCCCATTAGCAATCAAAAAAACCCGCCTCTCTCTGAAAAACTTACCCTATTTATAGACAAATGAGGAGATGAGTTGGCCCCATTTTAGGGCTTAGGTGGCAAACAACTCAAATTTTTTAGACATGAACCATCGGTTCAAAAATCAGAGCGATCGGAATTCCTGATCCCATTTTATGCAAAAAAGGTTATCATCACAGGATCTTTTTGGGGCAAAAATTGAGTGTCTATAGTTTCAAATAAGTACCATAGAAAAACAGATCTTAAATTTATTTACCATAACTTCATAACTTTGTCATTTTTCTAACTTTTATGACCTTTAATCTTAATACACTCATTTTGTGTGACCTTGAGCTTGAGATTGAAGGTTCCACCATGGGCTTTGTCATTTAAGCAAGGCAGGAGAAAACAAAGAAGGTAGATTTGAGTTATGTCATTGGGGAAGTAATTTTATTGAATAGGGCATCTTGAGGAGAAAGAAGAATAAGATAGTTGAGAGAGAAGTTGGGAGCTGATTTGACATTAAAAAAAAAGTTAAAATAGAATTGAAGACCTCCATGTCAACTAACTAGTTACTATTAGCCGGTTAGAAGGCAATTTTTATTTTTTTGGTTATCTAAACTGAATTTGATGCATATTTATGTGACAAATTGAATTTGAGGCACGATAATATGATTACTCTTGTAATTCAGTTACGATGGCTGAAATGAACCCATGAAAAATTTGAACACTTATGGGCTATTAGAATTCAATATATTTATTTATTTGACCATGTGTTTGCACAAAATCTTATTTTGCAAGGATTTGTATTGCATAGAAAGCATTAATGTTATATTGATAATGTCATAGTAATAATTGACCAATAAAACCGCAAAAATTTATGATTATTTGATAGCCAAAGGGTACAAAAGAAAGAAATAAATAAATAAAGAGAGACAAATGATTCAATAAAACCATCATCAAGTGAACATCAAAAACTACAAAAAGCTATATATATTTAAAAGAAGTACGAAGATGCTTAGCCTTAAAAATAATCCAAATAACCACCCTCCCATTTCTAAAATCAGTGAGATTTTACTATTTATGATGTAACTATAGAAAGGACTCCTTTTAGCAATGAACACTCGATATACAGCTAAATGGAGAAAATAATTGTATATAGTTTCATATATTGAGAGAATATGAATGAAGAAATCCCAGTAATAGAGGTAACATATGGTCACTAACTACAATTATATTAAAAAATAAATAAATTATATATAGCAGATTAATGCATTTTTTCTTTGCTTTATTTGCTTTTTTTTTTTTTTTTTTTTAAAAGGAGATTTTTAATAACCATTGAAAATTTTCATTTAAAATAATTTATTTTTATATACAACCACATATGCTTCAATGATGGAAGAGAAAACTAGAGCAAAAGGTGGCAACAACTTTTACGGGTTATAAAGAAAGTGTATTAGAAGATGAATATGTACTTCTCTTGCTACTATTCAACAAAAAGTGTTTTCATGATTCTTCTACTCTTTGGGTAAAGGGGTAGCAAGTCAATGATGGTGACTAGTAGATATTCATTGGTGTTTTATATTATCTTATTAGATTGGGTATAGATTTGCCTAAGTTAAACTTATTATTTCTCCTTCCTTATTTATGCATATGTTCAAAGTGTTTCCGAGTATTGAGGAGGGAAAATACTTTTGATATATGTAATAATTAAATGAATATCTTTTCTAAGCTCTGTTTTGTTTTTGTATGAATGTGGATTAGCTTGGGTCTTAGAAAATTAGCTCATCCTTATTATAGTAACTTCATTGGTATGCCATTACATGTCTTCTACGAAGTGCAAGTTGATTCTTCTTTGAATTTGATTTGTACTTATTTAATTATAAGTAACAATGCTCATTACTTGTCTTTAAGCAGTCCACAACGAGCTTAAGCAGCTCAATAATTTAAAACGGAATTAAGCAGTCCAGCTATTCAAGTTTAAGCTGTAAGAATTAATCTCAAATAATTCAATAATAACCTAGATCGTGCAAACCACTAGATTCAACAAAATAGATTGAATAAGAAAAGGTTGCGTACCTGACATCGTTGTTCGTCGATCTTGATGTATAGAATTAGGTTTGCAGCCTTCCAGAGAATTGAAGAATCGATTTTGCGGAAGCAGTACGAAAGGAACGTAAAACTGAATCGTGTTCAACTCCTCTGGGGACCACGACCTTTATATACCTGTAGGGTTAGTACAATTCCTATTTCGGTCCTTTAACGAAATAGGAATTATATAATGGTCTCTACACTTAATATCTATAATTAGTTGATACCTCAATAGTCAATTATTCACAATCAAGACCACATTTGAAATTGACTTTACAATTGGACTGCTGTACATATTAAGCCCACAATAGAAAATTAAATCCAACAATCTCCCACTTGGGCGAACATATGTTAAATAAAATACATACACCAAAATGAGCTCAACAAACGCAGTCATACAAGGTATCCAAAAACAATCTCGTCCATTAGTTATATTGATAAAGAGCTGAAGAAACATTCGCCATAGATCTCATGACTAAGTTCATCATCAACTACATTACCAATACCCCTAAATGACATAGATTCATTATAGAAGTGTAGCATGAAAACTACATGTAATGTGATCATCATGTCTGTTTCCAACTGGTCACCAACAAAAGTGAGATCAAGCAAAACAATAATAATAATACAGAGTGTAACCATCAACCAAAATGAGTACTCAACAAAATTTCATAATAAAACATATCCAAAATAAAATAGAGCATTCAAAAACATAATGTATGCATAAAGAGCAAACTCCCACTAAAACTAGACAGTCTCAAACAAAACGATACCCATATGAGCGGTGTGCTCATGGAAAACTTTCGGTATCACTGCCTTTGTAAGCGGATCCGCAATCATAGAGTTTGTTCCAATATGCTCTAAGGATATCTGTCCACTCTGTACCCTCTCCTTCATAGCCAAGAACTTAATCTCAATGTGTTTTGATCGAGAAGAGCTCCTGTTGTTGTTGGAGAATAAAACGGCTGACTTGCTGTCACAATACAACTTCAGTGGTCTTTCTATTCCACCTACTACACGCAGCCCAGTGACAAGGTTTCTCAGCCAAATAGCTTGATTGGATGCCTCATAAGATGCTACAAATTCAGCTTCCATGGTGGAGGTTGCCACTAGAGTTTGTTTCACACTCTTCCAAGAAATAGCACCGCCAGCCAATAGAAAAACGTAGCCAGATGTGGATTTTCTACTATCTTGGCATCCAGCGAAATCAGAATCAGTATACCCAATGATCTCAAGCTGATCTGATCTCCTATATGTGAGCATATGTCCCTTAGTCCTCTGAAGATATCTCATGACTCTTTTGGCTGCTTTCCAATGATCCATTCCTGAATTGCTGAGATATCTACCTAACATGCCAACTATAAAAGAAATGTCTGGACGAGTACAAACTTGAACATACATAAGACTTCCTACAGCTGACGCATAAGGAACCTTTTGCATTTCCTGAATTTCAAGTTCACTCTTTGGACATTGTTGATTACTAAATTTATCACCTTTTGCAATAGGGGTATCCAATGGTCTAGAATTCTGCATACTAAATCTCTTGAGCACTTTATCAATATAGCTCTTTTGTGATAATCCAAGAATACCTCGAGAACGGTCTCGATGTATCTGAATCCCTAAAACAAAAGAAGCTTCACCTAAATCTTTCATCTCAAAATGCTTTGAAAGAAAAACTTTGGTTTCATGTAGCAAGACTTTACAATTAGTAGCAAGAAGTATGTCATCCACATATAAGACCAAAAAGATAAACCTACTCCCACTGAACTTATGGTACACACAATTTTCAACAGTATTTGCCTCAAACCCAAACGAGACAATTACTTGGTTGAATTTAAAGTACCATTGACGAGAAGCTTGCTTGAGTCCATAAATGGATTTCTTTAATTTGCATACCAGATGTTTTGGATCTCCAATTATAAAACTTTCTGGTTGCACCATATATATTGTTTCATCAATGTCGCCATTGAGAAACGCAGTCTTAACATCCATTTGATGAAGCTCAAGATCAAGATTTGCAACTAAGGCCATGATTGTCCTAAAAGAATCCTTCGAAGAAACTGGAGAGAAGGTTTCTTTATAGTCAATCCCTTCCTTTTGAGTAAAGCCTTTTGCTACAAGACGTGCTTTATATCTCTCCACATTACCTTGAGAATCCCTTTTGGTTTTAAATATCCATTTGCAACCAATGGGTTTCTTTCCTTCAGGTAATTGAACAAGATCCCAAACTTGATTGTCTTGCATAGACTTATACTCTTCGTTCATTGCCTCAATCCACTTATGAGAGTCAGAACTCTGCATGGCATGATAGAAACTAACTGGATCATCATCTATCATGTCTACAGTATCCTCATGTTCCTGAAGAAACACTATATAATCATCTGGAATAGCACTTCTTCTCTCCCTAGTAGATCTCCTCAAAGGCATTTGAACAGACTCTAATTCTTGAGGTTGTTGAATTTGTTCTTGAGGAAGAATAGCATTGTCTTGAATTGGATCTTGAATAGTGACAGGAGCAACTGGAGTCTGTACGCTATCAGAAACAACAAAAGGAATGAGAACCGAATCATCCTTACTTGGTTCCTCTTCAAAGACAATGTTTCTTTCTTTATTTCTCCCTCCAAAATCAACATCCTCAAAAAATGTTGCAATTCTCGTTTCAAAAAAAGTTCTGGAAGTAGGATTATAAAACTTGTAACCCCTAGACCGCTCAGAATATCCAACAAAGTAGCTGCTGATAGTTTTGGAGTCCAGTTTTGTTTCATTCGGCTTGTAAGGCCTTGCTTCAGCTGGACATCCCCAAACATGAAGATGCTTTAGACTAGGCTTACGTCCAGTCCAAAGTTCATAAGGTGTTTTAGCAACTGCTTTAGATGGAATCCTATTGAAAAGATAAGCTGCTGTCTTTAACGCTTCACCCCACAGAGACTCTGGTAAAGTAGAATGACTAATCATACTCCTTACCATATCCATAAGAGTCCTATTACGTCTCTCAGATACACCATTCATGCTGGGAGTACCAGGCATTGTATATTGAGGGACAATTCCACATTCCTGTAGGAAAAGCGCAAAAGGTCCTGGACGTTGTTCGCCTGAACCGTCATATTTACCATAATATTCACCACCACGGTCAGATCGAACAGATTTAATCTTCTTCCTAGTTGATTTTCAACTTCGGCTTTATAAGATTTAAACACGTCCAAAGACTCAGATTTTTCATGAATGAGATATAAGTAACCATAACGAGAATAGTCATCAATGAATGATATAAAATATCTTTGGCCATTTCTAGTTGCAATATGGAATGGACCGCAAATATCTGTATGAATCAGTTCTAAAACATTGGATGACCGAATGGCACCTAGTCTCTTTTGTTTAGTCTGTTTTCCTTTAATACACTCAATACAAGAATCCAAACCTGTGTAATCAAGTGTATCTAAGATACCATCAGAAACAAGACGCTCAATTCTCGATTTGGATAAATGACCCAAACGTCTATGCCAAAGTACAGCTGAGTTATCAATATTCAACTTTCTTTTGGTACCTCTTGTAGTAACATGCAGGGATTCATGATAACTAGTATCAATGTCTAACATATATAGATTATCACATTCATTCAAGCAACCAGTACCCAAAACTTTTGAATTCATAGATAAAGTGAATATACTGTCTCCAAAAGAACAATGAAAACCAGATTTGTCCAAAAAGGAAACAGAAATCAAATTCCTTCTAAAAGAGGGAATAACAAAAGTATCTATAAGATCCAAAAAATAGTCAGTACTTAAACATAATCTAAAATGTCCAATTGCCTCTACTTCAACCAGATCGCCATTTCCTACATAGACGTATCTTTCACCGTCAGTTGGCTTTCTGTAGTTGAGGCAGCCCTGCAATGAAACACTTATATGAGCGGTAGTACCAGAATCCATCCAATAAGTGTTTTTAGGAGCTGAAGTTAAATTAACTTCACAACAGACTAAAACAAGGTACTTACCCCTCTTTGCAAGCCAAATAGCAAATTTAGGACAGTCCTTTCTCAAGTGATACGTCTTTCCACAAAAGAAGCATTTTGGCACATAAGGCTTCTTTTGTACTGGATCTACAGCAGTAGCAGCAGCAGGTTTCTCAATAGCCTTTTCAACAGTCTTTGCAAAAGGCCTCTTTCTTTTCTTGTTCTTGCCCTTCCCAGCTGAAGAAACAAAATGAGCACTCTCTCTTTTGTTAGAATTCATCTTTTCCTCCTCATCAACACAATGAGAAATGAGCTCGTTAAGAGTCCATTTATTCGGCTGACAATTATAGGAAGTCCTAATTTGTCCATACTGAGAAGGAAGAGAATTCATAACCATATGGACTAAAAGGTCATCTGGTAAAGCCATACCCAGCGCCTTCAGTCTCTTTGCAATCTGAGACATGCTAAGAATATGCTCCCGAACACCACCATTGCCAGCAAACTTCATGGAGGTTAATTTTCCTAAAAGTGTTCCCACTTCGGCTTTGTCATTCTTGACATAAGCCCTCTCCAGCTCGGCAAGATAGTTTTGAGCATTGTTCTTTTCAGCTGAGACAGAGTCTCGAACATGTTCTGGGACTCCTTTCTGCATGATCATCAGACCTAAGCGATTAGAACGCTCCCACTTCTCATACTGAACCCTTTGAACATCAGTGCTCGTATCAGTAAGAGGAGCAGGTTCGTCCATCCTGAATGCAAGATCCAAATCCATACAGCCCAGAAAGATCATAATGTCTGATTTCCAAGACTCAAAATTTGATCCCTCAAGTTTAGGGACACAATCAGGATTAAATGACATGTTAGCTGACATCAGAGAAAATAAACAAATAGATAAGTATAAGCTCACAATCCACAAATGAAACAATTCACATAAGTAGAGATTAAAAAATGGAAATAAGATACAGACACAACATTAATATTCTCATCTTTGGATGTAAAACATTAACTTGTAATTAGTATCTCAATGCAGCAATCAAATATTGATAACATAGTCCTGACAAATAATAAATCTTCCTTTGGGCCGATATATCATTGTCATGGAAAATAATCAAACAATTATCACATATTTATTGCCAAACATGTATTCAAAACTCAGCCAGATAGCAACCTTCCTTTGGGCCGATTAACTATCCGCAACGAATTCTAATACACCTGTCTAATATTCTAAAATAAATCAATTCAAGCAATAGAGGTCACTTTGGTGACTTATTGATCAAATCAATTTATTTTAACAAATATCAAACACAATAGGGACTTAATCACTCCAAAATTTAATCTCAAGTCGACAAATTAAATCATTTAATTGTAATTAAAACAAAACAATTGCAATTAAATGAATTGATTGTCTAAATATTTAATAATCTAAAATTATTTAGTCCAAAAAAAATTATAATCTAGTCTTTAAGTCACTAAATTTGAGACTAAATTATAAAATAGGACTAAATATATTTGAATAAATAAAGTTCAGGGTCTAATCGAAAGAAAACAGAAAATTAAAGCCTAATCTGGAGTTACAGAAAATTTAGGGCCTAATCTGAAATTACAGAAAATTTAGGGCCTAATCTGAAATTACAGAAAATTTAGGGACCTAATCTGAAGTTACAGAAAATTTAGGGACCTAATCTGAAGTTATAGAAAATTAAAGGACCTAATCTGAAGTTACAGAAAATTAAGGGACCAATATGAAATTACAGAAAATTAAGGGACTAATACGAAAAAAACATAAAATTAGGGATCTAATATGAAATTTTCCAGGGACCTAACTGTTATTTTCCATCCCTAACCTAAAAAACAAAACGATAAGGGACGGAAAATAACAGGTTCCAGCCCCTTTCCGCCGCCAACAATGGAGGTTTTTTTTTTTTTTTTTTTTTTTTTTTTTTTTTTTTTTAACAAGATCCAGCCAGCAAAGAAAAAAAAAAAATACCAAACGAACAATTAATCGTTAATGGCGTTAGTTCAAAACCTCTTACCTGTTCTTGGGAATCCGAAGAACAGTGAGAACAAAAATATATATATACATTTTTTTTTTTTTTATTAAACAAAACCCTCAATCTATAAACAGTAGGGTAAACAAATAAATAAAAAAAAAATACGAAAAACCAATCTAAAATCTAGCAATTATGCACAAGGCTCTGATACCACTTGTAAGAATTAATCTCAAATAATTCAATAATAACCTAGATTGTGCAAACCACTAGATTCAACAAAATAGATTGAATAAGAAAAGGTTGCGTACCTGACATCGTTGTTCGTCGATCTTGATGTATAGAATTAGGTTTGCAGCCTTCCAGAGAATTGAAGAATCGATTTTGCGGAAGCAGTACGAAAGGAACGTAAAACTGAATCGTGTTCAACTCCTCTGGGGACCACGACCTTTATATACCTGTGGGGTTAGTACAATTCCTATTTCGGTCCTTTAACGAAATAGGAATTATATAATGGTCTCTACACTTAATATCTATAATTAGTTGATACCTCAATAGTCAATTATTCACAATCAAGACCACATTTGAAATTGACTTTACAATTGGACTGCTGTACATATTTAATTTTACATATTAAGCCCACAATAGAAAATTAAATCCAACATAAGCAGCTCACTCATTTAGACTTAAGTAGTTCATTTATTACAGTTTAAGTTGATCACATATTTAGACTTAAGCAATCCATCCATTCAAGTTTAAGTAACAATTAAAATATATTTAACAAATTAATATCTTATAGATAATAAACAATTAATATAATATATTTTTAATTAAAACTAATATAGAAAACAAATTTCTATATCAAATTAAGCTAATGAGAGAACATGGAGCGTCTTTAGAAGAGTATTTATAATATACCATAATTGTAATCTAAATGTTTCATATTACTAAAAATTTCTAATTTAAATAAAAACATAAATATTTTAAATTAATAAATTTTGGAGGTGTATAAAAGCATTGCCTAATGATTTATATTAATGTAAAGATACTTGCGTACTTTGTCTAATTAGTATTTATAAGAATTTTTTTTTTATATTATTAAGTATATATCATAAGTTATACTATTTTACATATGCAAAAGCTAAATCTAATATTAAAGTAAAATTCTAGGTGGATATTAAATTTATTTATTTGGTGTTATTAATCTTTTTAAAACTTGCGCAATGCACGAGCAAGTAACTAGTTTTAATAATATTAAGACAGCGACTACAATTGCTAATATAGTCCATAACTACAGTTATGAGAAATCAGAAAAGAATCTAATTGAATTTTTAGGCACATCAAATATAAATGTCATCACAAACACTTCAATTCTTTTTTTTTTTTTTTTTTAGTTTTTAATTAAATACATGTTGTACGTTGAATTAGAAAAGTTAATTAAATTTAAATTAGTTTCCTTACATCAAGATATTTAATTTAATGAGCACTTAAAATTTCTAATATAATGGCACATCTTAGAAAAAATATCAGTTTTTACTAATTATATTTTCAATTTTATTAGTTAACTATTATAATAAGATAAATAATATACCTATTTTTATTAATAGTCTATTTAAGGAATATACTCCTTAAGTTTTTTTTATGTATAGAAAACTGATTTTACATAGGGATTAAGATGACAGTGTAACTGAATAATTTTTTTCATTTTGTCTAATTTATCTCTCAACAGCACTAATTGGTCTGTTAATTGGGAGAGAGCCAACTCATACAATGAAACTCCCAATGAAGCATTAATTATGGGATTTGCAGCAAAAAATGGAGGGAAGGTGTGAGATAAATTTATTGAACTCTTAAAATTCAAACTTTGTATAACTTCCCATTTGAAGTTCTTAATTCCCTCATTTACATAAACTTAGGGTATTTTCAAATATATGCGCACAAATATAATGAAAATATGGAGCCAGAATTTTTGTTACTCTCGCTTTCTTCTCGACTTCTACAATATGTCCACATATAAATTTGAAACAGAACATGTACATGTAATTGTATTCACAGACTTTTGAAGAAAGGGAAATAGAAAGAGCGCAACAATAATTGTTGCATCATAAATCCATCATTTTTATTCAATCTCAATAACATTTCAACCAATTTGCCCGCACATTCTCAAGATATGGCCACGACTTTCCAACTCCCAAATTTGAACTATTTACTGATGAAGAATAAGGCATTGTGGTAATACTTAAAATGAGTCAATCCGAAAATATTGTTGCAGACAATACAAAAATATGAATACCTAATAATGTAACAAATTCTGTAAGCACTATGTTTTTTTCTAAGTTGCCACGAGGTATCCTAAATGTGCGTAGTTATGAAAAAGATGCAGCCACATTTAGCATATCTATGAAGTCTATTTTAATCTTGTATTGCCACGTTTCATTTAAAGAACATGAGCACGAAATTTTCATTAGTGCTTAGTTAAATTACAAAATCATATTAGTTAGTCAGAATTAGCTAAATTGGTATATATATTTACAAAATGTAATATCAACATACAATAGTGTTTTAAAACTATGGTGCAATCTTCTAACTGTGTGTCTATATTATAGATAGTTACTCAAACTATTACTTATATTCATACTCACATCCATAAAGTTGAGCTTACTTGTTAAAAATAATAAGAAAATAGTTGTTCAGTCATACTTTGGAAATACAAGTATATTAAATGCTATTGTCTACCACTTTTCTCATTCAGTCATCAATTTTCATGCGGATAACAGAGCTCATATAAAGGTGTTTTGGATTTTTTTATTTGACATCCTTCCCAAATTTTTCATTTAAAGTAAAATTCTTCGTATAAAGAGAATAAAGGGAGTATCTCAACCAATAAATTAAATCTTTTTTACAACCAATAAAATGAAAATCCTTAGAGATAATTTTGCCCATTCACGGATTAATTAAGGGTAATTTGGTGATCTCAATGTTCTCTCTTCCCATTCTCACAATTGAACACAATAATAAGTAAAATACAAATAACACTCATAAAATAATTGATAATTGGATAAAATATTTATTATAATTTGATTTTCTTCCATATTCTTGTTCTTTTCTATAAAATTTGAATAAATATACTCATAAAATCAAAAATAAAAAAATTTAATTTACAAAATTTAATTTTATTATAGAACAAAAAAAGTATTCACACAAAAGAAAAGTATAATAATCATGATCTTTTGTAGAAAATAATATTTTTCTATTAAAAAATTGTAATACCCCGAATTTTTATTTTCAAATTTAATTTAAATTAAAAATAAGAAATTTTGACAGTGTGGGCTGTAAATGTAACACAGTCTCAAATCGAGCCCAAATTTTTGAGTTGGGCCCAAGCCCAAAAACAGATTATTCGGGAATTTCGATTAGAGAACACTTAAAAAGTTTCGATGAAATAAAATGGGACTCTAGTTACTAATTGATTACAAATGTATGTATATGTATGTAACTGCAATATAAATTAATTGTCTTAAAATCAAATATCATTACTATTAATATTGTATTATAATTGAGTAAATAGAGAAAATATTGCGAAACCGAACTAAATAAACAAAATAAGTCGAACCGGACCCAAAAATCAAATTGATTTTTCGAAAACCAAATGAATAGCCTGAGAATCATGTGAAAAACCTGCAAATCGAGTAAAAATAGAGATGAGTCGTTGAATCAGACCGATCCGGTTCGGATCGAACCGGAATCATCTAGAAGTTGGACATACTTTATTTCTTTTCTTTTCTTCTTCTTCTTCCTTTCCTCTCCTGCGTCGACCTCATCTCCTCCTCCTCTTCTCCTCTTCTTCTCTTCCTCTTTCTTCTTCTTCTTCTTCTTTCTTTCTTTCCTTTTTCTTTCTTTCTTTCCCTTTCTTCTTCCCTGCAACTGGGTCTGCGTCATTGCCAGCTCCTCCTCTAGCTCATCGCGCCACCACAGCCCCTTCTGCCTTCGATCGAGCAAGCGCCGCGCCTCACCCAGCTCGTCACGCCATCGCCACCGCCTAGCCGCCGCTCCAGCACGCCTCCGATCACCAAGCTAGCAGAAATTCAACAAAAAAAAAAATTTATATCGGGGTATAAATTAATTTAAATACATTTTAGTTAATTAATTTAATTTTATTAATGATAGTTAATTAAATTTAGTTAGTTTAATTTTAATAATTTTAGTTGATTTAGTTAATGTTAATAATATTAGTTAATTAAATTAAGTTTATTATTTGCAGTTAATTAATTTAGTAGTATTAGTTAATGAAATTAATTTTATTATTTGTAGTCAATTAGTTTAGTTAAGTTAATGTTAGTAATGTTAGTCAATTAAATTAATTTTATTTGTAGTTAATTAATTTGGTTAATTTAATTTGGTCATTGTGAGTAGTTAATAGCTTTATAATATTAGTGTTGATATAATTAAGGTAGTTTAAAAATAATGTTATTGTAATGTATAAATTGGATTGTGTGGTGATGTTGAGATTGAAGGAGGATGGGAAAATGTCATTTGATTAATTGCCCGATGGATGGGCCGTGTGGTTTGAAATTATTAGATAAACTGTTGATATTTTAACAGGTGGATAATCCAAATTTTAGGAGAGATGCTGCCGAAAAGTCGGTAGAAAATAAATTGTATTTTAGAAACTAAATTACTTATAGCGATTAAATTATTCATAGAAATTAAAAATATAGAATAAGATTATGAGAGGGATAAATAAACAAATAAATAAATAAACAAGAGGAATGAATTTATATATAGTTCAGTGAATTAAATACCGACTAAAGTTATTAACGTTATGAATATTATATGATCAATCGTATTATCATTATTAATATTATTATTATTAATCATATTAAATATTTTGATTAGTAGTATCATAAAATATTAATTACCAAATAATTAGACGTTTTACTTAACGAATAAACTAGAAGAAATAAATCAAATAAAGATGCACTATAGATATACAGTTTAGTTTGATAAGTTAGTGAACCGACGAGTAACGAAAACAAATAAATGAAAACAAATAAATGAATGTAAACTGCATTTTCCAAATTAGAATTCTTATGTAGAATTTTCTTATTATATAGATACTTATAAAGTTTCGGACTGTGAAGACAAAGGCTGGGAGCGCACAATAAGAAAGGCAGTCCTTTGAAGGACAACAAAAAAACTGTGAGTAGTGTTAGATAATTCGCCTCATCCGCCTGCATTCATGCATTCACGACTAAATGTTATCATGCATTACTGCTATATTGTGATGCACTATTTGTTGATATTAAATAATGCTTGATTACCTGTGATGTGATATTGCTGTGCCTTGTTTGTGTGGAATTGGGATGATGTGGACCACCATGGATTTGTGAGGACGGTCTATGTGATATGGATCCTGAATATGATATGATATGGAGTTTGACCGTCAGCCGGGTAAATGGGAGATCGGCGCCCCCGTGTGCACCTGATGATATGGATTATATGGAAAACCACAGGATGGCTTCTTGTTGTTGCGCACCTGTTGATCTAGATTTGATTGTAGCCCGCAGGGTGGCCTCCTGTTGTGAGCACTTGATGATCTAGATTGGATGGAGACCACCGGGTTGCCTCCTGTTGGCATTTTTTTTTTTTTTAAAAAAAAAAGAGAGAATGGAAAAACAATGAGAGGACTGGTCAGTGAGGATTAGACCAGTTGGCCGTATGGGGGTCGGCTCCCTGGTGCACATGTATGAGAGGGCGAGCCATGTGTGAGGACGGCTCGTTGGGGTTTTAAGTGGTGCCACTGACTAATTTCTACGTAATGTGATTATATGAAGGTGATACTAATTGTGGTTGCTGTTGTATTGCCATTTGTGTGACACTGCATGATCATAAATTTAATCGATAAACAAATAAAAATATTTTAGCATCTGTATGATTGTGTGGGGTGAGAGGGTTATCTAACCCTACTCATTGAGTTTGGTGCTCACTCCTGCCTACCTATTTTTTTTCCAGGTAATAGAAGAAAGAAAAATCCTATGGAGTTGAGACATAAGTATAGAAGACTGTAAATGATAAATAAATGATGATGTAAATGTACAGGTAGAGTTCCGCAATTGTATTCTGGTGGGTTGTAGATGAACTGTACTAGTGGTACATAATTGAAATAAATTATTGGGCCTGTATCCACAATTATGAATAGTAAATGAGATTTGCATAATATAGGCTTACTACGGGCTTCGGGGGCCTTAAGCCCACCCAGGTCCTAGTGCCGGTCCGGTCCATGGAAATGGGTCGTGACAAAGTTGGTATCAGAGCATAAGTTGGGCCTTAGGAATCAATTGCAGAACTTAGGAAATTGAAACATAGGACTCCTATGTTGGGATCGGCCGTAACCAACAAAGGAGATGTAGTCTGGATTGAATTCCATTTTAGTGTCGGTGGATGAATCGCGCACGAGGATGGGAGGAAATCTATATGAAACTTAGGATGAGAATTAAAGGTAGATAAATAATAGTAAATTATAAACAGGTCTGGGTAACTGACGTTGATAAAATAAATTTTGAGTTTTGCTAAATCCTCCATAAATTTTGAAGCAGAAAATCAGTTGGAAATTGGTGTAATGGCCTGATCACCCAGTACACCTTGATTCAACAAGAGACACTGCTTCGTGAATTACTTGAAACTGTTTAGAAAAGAATTCAGAGTTTTAAAGACAATAAGAAAGTGAGTTTATTTGAATAATTATATATATATAAAAAAATGTTTTAGTATTTATTGGGAATTGTTTTTGTTGTGAAGTTGCAATTAATTGTTTAGTTTTATTATTCTGTCGATTCTCTACAACGATTGCAATTTTGATTTATTGTCTATCCCGAGGACTAAATTAGGGCTACAGAAAATAATAGTAATAAATTAATAATAAATGGTATAGAATATGAATTTGAATGAAAATTTCAATTAAGATATAGATTAAATTCTAGGAATGTTGCGGTTAGGGATTACATAGTGGAAATTGTAATCTAAATTAGAAAGGGAGGATTTAGGATAAATAATCATACTAGACAAGAAATCCTCAATTAACCAAGGCAAAATTTAAGGATGTAAAAAGAGGAAATTTGTAAATTTCTCAAGTAGAATATTAAGGAGAATAGAAATTTATTGGAATAATTAAATAAAGTCAAACGTAGAAATGATAAATTGTGTTTAAGTACAACAAAAGGTAGTTGATTGGGTAATTCTCGACATATAGAATTTAAATAGAGTTATTAAAGCAATATAAAAGACAAAGGTAATTTAACCATAAGAGTAAATGTGAAGACACATAATTTCTGATAGGTCATATTGAGGTGAGGCAAAATAACTAAACAGAATAAAGAAGCAGGTAAAACTTCCTTGAACAATTAGCATGAAAGGTAAGATTTTGGGTGTTTTAATATAGAATTAAAAGTAGTAAATAATTGGGCAAAGGTTTGAATTTAAAATTTGATTAATATGGAAAAGATTGACTAATAGATAATAGAAGTAATTACAAGCCATGGAATTATTATAAATCTATATGAGAAATTTACGAAAAGAAAATGATAAGTTGAGCAATTCAATTGAATCGTTAACAGACTTATGGAACTAGTGTGTATGTAAGGGATAGTTGTAATAATTTTTTTTTTTTAAAAAAAAATTTATAAGGTGAAAAGTGTAGTAAGTGTATTAGATATGATATAATTAAGATTCTAGTACATGTAGGATACTTAGTGGGCTAGACTAAGTTGATGAATTAATTATAATAAAATGAATGTAGAAGATGATGAATAACTTTAAATCACAAATGGGGGAATGAATGGGGAAAGGAACGTGGATGCTATAGGAAAACTTAATAATTAAGGGAATTTGATATATCTAGATAGAGAGTTATGTAAAAAGAACTAGTAGTAATTGTGAATCTAAGTTAATTATAAGAAACGTATATAAAGTCTGCTTTCAAGCATTAAGTACAAAATTAGATTGAGGTGCTAAGTAAAATAAAAGCAAAATGTAACAAAATTTGGAAGAGGATAAAGGTCAAAGATAACTCATAATAATGAAGTAGAGATTGAAAAAAAAAAAAGAAAAAAAAATTTAAATTAGAATAAAGAAAGCTAAGAAGCAATGACCTTAGGAACGCCATAGATTCATGTACCCATCCTTAAAACTCTTTTACGGATAGGACTTAAATGAGGTTGGGTACACTAAAGAGATATGAAGGATAAAAGAAATATTAAAAAAATAATAAAAATAAATTGGGAAAGAAATAAAGCTCAAATGTAAGAAATATGTATACAAAATAATAATAATAGTAAAAATAAAGATAAAGATAAATAATAAATAAAAATATTAATAATAATAATAATAATAATAAAATAAAAATAACCTTTGAAAAAAAAAAATTTATTTTGAAAATTTTTTTTAGATATAGTCAGTTACCCAAGGATGGTCAACCTAGGCTGTAGTTGATAACTCATTAGTTGAATTTTTGAATATACGATTAATCTCATGATTTATATCAGCGAAATAATGTATATTATAACTATTAGTAAATCAAGACTTTTAATTTGCTCAAAAATCTTTAGTGGACAGTTGATGAAATGTCTGATATGAGATAATTAGTGTTGCAAACTATTATTATAAATGAAACCATTGAATAGAAACTTTCTTAAGAAAAAGAGATTTGACATCAGTAACAGAAATGAACTGTAGAATTAACTTGGGAATAAGAGATATAAAGCAGTGAAACTTAGAAATAGATATATTAAAAAAAAAAATAGAAATTTTGAGTACTATGCCTTTTTAACTGTAGTAAATTGTGACAACAGAATTAAAGAGACTTGATGTGGAAACTTACATTGCTAGGTAATTTACGAAATCATAAGAAAACTATTCTACTTTAGAAAACGTTTTGGAGTAAAAGATATGTTAATACAATACAATGTAAATATGTGACAAAGTTGATAAATATTAAAATTAATAAATTTAAATCCTGACAAGATGGCTGGCAGCAAAGAAAAAGAATATTCGAAGTTGATCCTTCTGTGAGACAATGCTTAAATTGATTAGGGGGCTATCTGAAAATGATAACAGTAGTAGATGTAAACAACCCATAAATTTATTAAACAATTAAACTTCAAGAGGAAAGTTCGAGAATAGTGATTAAATTAGTGAAATGTATAGATATTAGTTGATATTAGTTGAGGTTGAGATAAGAACACCAGGTGGCATTGTGCTAACCTGAGAAACTAGAGTTGATAAGGTTAAATGAACAAATTTAAGGAAGTGATAAATACCTTGCTAAACTTAAATAAGAAAAGGGTGAGATAGATAAATTGATACTATATTTTAAAACTTGGATGGAAAATTAAACAATTAGCTTAAGTATTATAAATGTGGAGTAGGACCTTGCGATTATTTCATAATTAAGGTATAAACTGAACTTTTATATGGAACGAATAAATTATTTAGTTGACGCAGAGTTGGGTGAAAGAAATTGAGTTAGTGATGTCTACTTAAATGGTGTAATGTCGGAATTGTAAGACAGTGTTATGTCGGGACTTATGAACTGTTATTGAGATAATAAATATTAGGGTGAAACGATAGTGATCGGATAAATCGTGAAAAATCATGATTCGTAGTATAAAGAAACTAAGTGGAAGGAATGCTGAATAAGTATGCTTTACTATCATTAAGATGAATTAATAAACAACCTAAGTGAAATGAGCGGTTATTATGAAAGTCAACTTTTAATGATATATGTTAAGATAATTTAAGGAATAAGTGTTAGATGTAAGGACGGCGATTAAATAGAAAGTGTGGAGATCCCTATGGAGTAAGATAACTAATAGTGCAGAGATGTCCTTTGTAAAGGAGCTATTTAAATAATTACGCTAGTATACAACAAATATATTATAAGAAAGATAGGACTTGTGTAAATAAGACTCGAATCGTCCTGCGATATTATAAAAAGCAGGGGTTACAAGATAATTTTCCTTAAACTTGCGTCTCTTAGACGAAGCTTCTTGTAAGCCTTGGGCAAGTAGTGCGAACATGGAACAAAACGTTGCTTTAAATAAGATAATTGGTAATAGAAGAACAACCAGAATACCTCTACTCATCTTTCCTCGATCAATATATGTGTTCTGAAGCTGTCATTTGAAAACTGAAGTAATTCCTATGACTTTGAAATTCTATCTCTCTGTCCATTCTCATTCTTTTTCCACTAGACTCAATTCGAGGACGAATTGTCTTAAGGGGGGAGATTGTAATACCCCGAATTTTTATTTTCGAAATTTTCAAATTTAATTTAAATCAAAAATAAGAAATTTTGACAGTGTGGGCTGTAAATGTAACACAGTCTCAAATCGAGCCCAAATTTTTGAGTTGGGCCCAAGCCCAAAAACAGATTATTCGGGAATTTCGATTAGAGAACACTTAAAAAGTTTCGATGAAATAAAATGGGACTCTAGTTACTAATTGATTACAAATGTATGTATATGTATGTAACTGCAATATAAATTAATTGTCTTAAAATCAAATATCATTACTATTAATATTGTATTATAATTGAGTAAATAGAGAAAATATTGCGAAACCGAACTAAATAAACAAAATAAGTCGAACAGGACCCAAAAATCAAATTGATTTTCGAAAACCAAATGAATAGCCTGAGAATCATGTGAAAAACCTGCAAATCGAGTAAAAATCGAGATGAGTCGTTGAATCAGACCGATCCGGTTCGGATCGAACCGGAATCATCTAGAAGTTGGACATACTTTATTTCTTTTCTTTTCTTCTTCTTCTTCCTTTCCTCTCCTGCGTCGACCTCATCTCCTCCTCCTCTTCTCCTCTTCTTCTCTTCCTCTTTCTTCTTCTTCTTCTTCTTTCTTTCTTTCCTTTTTCTTTCTTTCTTTCCCTTTCTTCTTCCCTGCAACTGGGTCTGCGTCATTGCCAGCTCCTCCTCTAGCTCATCGCGCCACCACAGCCCCTTCTGCCTTCGATCGAGCAAGCGCCGCGCCTCACCCAGCTCGTCACGCCATCGCCACCGCCTAGCTGCCGCTCCAGCACGCCTCCGATCACCAAGCTAGCAGAAATTCAACAAAAAAAAAAAAATTATATCGGGGTATAAATTAATTTAAATACATTTTAGTTAATTAATTTAATTTTATTAATGATAGTTAATTAAATTTAGTTAGTTTAATTTTAATAATTTTAGTTGATTTAGTTAATGTTAATAATATTAGTTAATTAAATTAAGTTTATTATTTGTAGTTAATTAATTTAGTAGTATTAGTTAATGAAATTAATTTTATTATTTGTAGTCAATTAGTTTAGTTAAGTTAATGTTAGTAATGTTAGTTAATTAAATTAATTTTATTTGTAGTTAATTAATTTGGTTAATTTAATTTGGTCATTGTGAGTAGTTAATAGCTTTATAATATTAGTGTTGATATAATTAAGGTAGTTTAAAAATAATGTTATTGTAATGTATAAATTGGATTGTGTGGTGATGTTGAGATTGAAGGAGGATGGGAAAATGTCATTTGATTAATTGCCCGATGGATGGGCTGTGTGGTTTGAAATTATTAGATAAACTGTTGATATTTTAACAGGTGGATAATCCAAATTTTAGGAGAGATGCTGCCGAAAAGTCGGTAGAAAATAAATTGTATTTTAGAAACTAAATTACTTATAGCGATTAAATTATTCATAGAAATTAAAAATATAGAATAAGATTATGAGAGGGATAAATAAACAAATAAATAAATAAACAAGAGGAATGAATTTATATATAGTTCAGTGAATTAAATACCGACTAAAGTTATTAACGTTATGAATATTATATGATCAATCGTATTATCATTATTAATAATATTATTATTAATCATATTAAATATTTTGATTAGTAGTATCATAAAATATTAATTACCAAATAATTAGACGTTTTACTTAACGAATAAACTAGAAGAAATAAATCAAATAAAGATGCACTATAGATATACAGTTTAGTTTGATAAGTTAGTGAACCGACGAGTAACGAAAACAAATAAATGAAAACAAACAAATGAATGTAAACTACATTTTCCAAATTAGAATTCTTATGTAGAATTTTCTTATTATATAGATACTTATAAAGTTTCGGACTGTGAAGACAAAGTCTGGGAGCGCACAATAAGAAAGGCAGTCCTTTGAAGGACAACAAAAAAACTGTGAGTAGTGTTAGATAATTCGCCTCATCCGCCTGCATTCATGCATTCACGACTAAATGTTATCATGCATTACTGCTATATTGTGATGCACTATTTGTTGATATTAAATAATGCTTGATTACCTGTGATGTGATATTGCTGTGCCTTGTTTGTGTGGAATTGGGATGATGTGGACCACCATGGATTTGTGAGGACGGTCTATGTGATATGGATCCTGAATATGATATGATATGGAGTTTGACCGTCAGCCGGGTAAATGGGAGATCGGCGCCCCCGTGTGCACCTGATGATATGGATTATATGGAAAACCACAGGATGGCTTCTTGTTGTTGTGCACCTGATGATTTAGATTTGATTGTAGCCTGCAGGGTGGCCTCCTGTTGTGAGCACTTGATGATCTAGATTGGATGGAGACCACCGGGTTGCCTCCTGTTGGCATTTTTTTTTTTTTTAAAAAAAAGAGAGAATGGAAAAACAATGAGAGGACTGGTCAGTGAGGATTAGACCAGTTGGCCGTATGGGGATCGGCTCCCTGGTGCACATGTATGAGAGGGTGAGCCATGTGTGAGGACGGCTAGTTGGGGTTTTAGGTGGTGCCACTGACTAATTTCCACGTGATGTGATTATATGAAGGTGATACTAATTGTGGTTGCTGTTGTATTGCCATTTGTGTGACACTGCATGATCATAAATTTAAACGATAAACAAATAAAAATATTTTAGCATCTGTATGCTTGTGTGGGGTGAGAGGGTTATATAACCCTACTCATTGAGTTTGGCGCTCACCCCTGCCTACCTATTTTTTTTCCAGGTAATAGAAGAAAGAAAAATCCTATGGAGTTGAGACATAAGTATAGAAGACTGTAAACGATAAATAAATGATGATGTAAATGTACAGGTAGAGTTCCGCAATTGTATTCTAATGGGTTGTAGATGAACTGTACTAGTGGTACATAATTGAAATAAATTATTGGGCCTGTATCCACAATTATGAATAGTAAATGAGATTTGCATAATATAGGCTTACTACGGGCTTCGGGGGCCTTAAGCCCACCCAGGTCCTAGTGTCGGTCCGGTCCATGGAAATGGGTCGTGACAAAAATAAATAATAATAATTATAATAAAGAATAACTTAACTTATGTGAGTAGACACAAATTTAAAATTGGACACTTGGAATGATGATTAGACTTATTTTATTCATAAGCGCAAAGTAAAATTTAGGGAAAAGAATCTCGAGGAAAAAAAACTCTTTCAAAACTCTCTCTTTTTTTTCTAGTTGTCTAACTTCAATTTTTGTTTGGAGCTGTTGTTGTTGATCATCAGTAGCCCCTAGTTTCTATTCTTTCCTTCGATGCAACTTCTACTCTTTCTTTCTTCTAATCTCTTATTCACTTTTAATAAACTAAAATCTGTTTTTTCTATAATAGATTTATTTTGGATTTTGTTATTATTTTTTTCTCTCTATATTTGGAGTTTTTTTTATTCCTTCTATGTGAGGGTTCGGTCCCACATATTTGGAGTTTTTTTATCTCCTCTGTGAAGGTTTGGTCCATTCTTTGTGAGGTTATATTACTAAATAAAAGCATAATATTTGATTTTATTTTGTTGAAAACCTTAGATCTTGATTTGCATATATAGATCTTTGACTAATGGAGGCTGATAGTTATACTTTATTGTCATGAGTCAATTTTATTAAAATCCTTTAAGATCCTTAAATTATAGTTAAATTAACACTTAGTTCTTCTATTATTAACAAATAACATTAGCGTCTTTAAATTACTATTCTGCTAAATCAATGGGTCTTTCCATCCATTTTGACCCAATTTCAATGTTAAAGAGATGCGCAAAGACAAAAATAACCTTATTGTTCTATTCTCTGTGTTTTATGTCAAGCGATGTAATCAACCTCCTTCCATATTTCAGAGGATCTATAACTCAGTTTTCCAAAGTTTGATGGTGTAAAGCTATGCCTATATTCTGCAGCCAATGTTAAATTCTTATGGTTTAATAAGCATTATAAGCCAACAGTAACATAATTGCAAGGCTATATACTGAAAATTCGAACAATGGATTCATCTCGTAAGCTTTCATAAGGGCTCTGTAATTCTATGAGAAACGCAATAAAATCAAAAGAGAGAAGAATCAAACTCTAATGAATATTGCTCCCCTCTAAATTCAATACATATATCCGATTTTATCGATTAAACAAAAGACAAAACTTTAGGATGTGGAAACGATTTCTAATCAAATACGCCAATTCAATACTAAATCTATATGCACTTTAATTTCCTGAAGCACCAGATTGAATAATCATTACCAATTAACCAAAATACAATGCATAATACAAGAAGATATAAAGTTAGGACTTTTTGGAATCTCCAAAATTGCAATTAAAAACTAAAGAAGGTGTAATTACAGTCTTTCCGTTCGTTTTGGAAAATAAGAAAAGGAAAAAAAAAATGAGACGATGATGGTCTAGGGTGTAGATGGAGAGTGTGTTGTAGGTTGAGGAGAAAATGGCTTGGCAGCTTACGGTTTTGATTATATTTTCTCTTCTTATTTACACTTTAATTTGAAATTTAACATTAAAAATCAGTCAAAATGGATGGAAAGACCCACTTATCTAGTGAAATAGTAATTTAGTAAGGCCCCAAAGCTATTTGCTAATAATAAAAGAATGTAAATATTAATTTGACTATAATTTAGTTATCTTAAATTATTTTACTCTTAATTTCGTATCTTCTCTAAAAGGAATTTTAGTAAAATATTAACTTATTAATGATTTCACACGATTTCCTTAATTCTAGTGAAATCCGTTAAATGGGTGATGCTCTTTGGATCAACTTGATGCGGATCAAATTTACTTTTCATACAAAAAGTGTCCTTTTTACCCTTGTGTAATCTTTTTCCTATATTTGAAGTTTCAAGTGAGAGAATAGGATTTTGAATTTGAAATATTTCCTTCTCTCCTCTTTTTAAGATTTGACCACCAACTAAATATAATAAATGTTTTTTCCTTCCAATATATTTAACTTTTAAGTGCAAAGTTGAATTCCATTAATATTTCTACTAGTATTTTGAGACTCGGATCGATCAGTGAACTAGTAGAGGTAGGGGTTAATTGAACGGGAGGTTCGACCGAATTTTTATATATAATATTTTAAAATATATTTATTATATAAAATTGAAAACATAGGTTAAAAAAATTTTTGAACTCAAATAAAAAACATTTTCAAACTTGGCTTTTACAAAAAGAATAAAAATTAGTAAATAATTAAAAAAATAAAATATGAATAAATTTAAAACTAAAAAAATAATAATTAATTACCATAAATTATTTTTGATTTAATTAGCATATTAGGACTTTGGCTTTAGAAGTAAAAACGCCCAAAAATTAAAAAATCAATGGGTCTAATTTTTAGAAGGCCAAATTTTAAAAAAAGCCCACATTTTCTGAAAAACCCAAAAATTGAATCGAACTGATTTTTAATCAGTTTGGTTCACCGGTTTTTAGTCGGGTTTTATAGATTTAGACCAATTTTTTGAATAATCGATTTTTCTATACAACTCGAACCCAACCACAGTCCGATTCCCGGTCAAACCGGCCGGTTTGGTCCATTTTCAGAACAATGCTTTCTACTATATCAACTATCATGAATCAATAATTAGCACCAAGTTTGGATGGAGAAACCAAGATGTATTCCTATAAGAACAAAAGAAAGGAAAAATTTTATGTTATATCCCGTGGTATAGAACCTGGTATTTACAACTTTTGGTAAGAATGCGCACCTCTTATGATTGGTGCGAGTAAAAACATGTATAAATAATATAGGACAAATAAAGAGGCTTCGAATGCTTATACTACGTTTAAGAAGTCAATATGTGATCGATGTTGATTCTACTATAATCTCTTCAACAACATTTTATGCAATTGAAGATGAAGATTCTCTTCCAACTATTATTGGAGAAGTTGAAAAAGATAAAAAAAAAAAAAAAAAAAAAAAAGAAGCCACAAAACATGGAGAAGTAGTAATTGAAGAATATTTTGCAACATGCAATAAAAGCTCAAAAGAAGCCGATGATGATTCAATAAAAGATCCCCTGTTAAGAAGTATGATAAAACCATCTAGATTAATTTTTTGTAGGTTATTTGGATGCTTTTGGTGGCCAAACTTTTGATTGCTTTTATGATAGTCGAAAGTTTCTTCAATCATATATGATCTAAAAGAACTTTGTTTGATTTTGTATTTGTAGGATGCACATTTTTTTTTTTTCATAAATTACAAGCATTTGATTATATAGTCAAAGGTCACATACAACATGCATCTTCGAGCTAAAACATATTGTTGAATGAGAAATTATAATATGACAACATCCTTAAAAATTTGTTTAATTTTAATAATTGTCATTATTTTTTTAATGACTGTGCATTTAATCAATTCGATAAATTACAGTACTGTATCGTTTAGCTCAAAATACTTGCAATATATAAAAAGGCACTTTGACAAATCCAAAATTTACATCGCGTAACAATTTCTGGAATCAATCAAATGGAGTGCTTTTAATATAACTAGAACTTGTTCAAGAACTAAACATTAGTGGAGTATGATTTAATTTTACTAAATTTCAAATATTAGAATAAATTCACAAAAATAATTTTATTATCATTCACATAGCTAAGTATGACGTCAATTCGTTGAATAACTATTCAACATGCAACAATGGAAAAAATATATATCTTTTTTATTGTCGCATAAATTGGGTAACAAAAATGGAAGAATAAATATTTTAGAACAACGCAAACTTGTATTAGATCCAAATACTAGAAAATTGATAGAGCAACAACTTGACAGTAAAATAACGAAGAGAAAAAAAGAGAGAATGCAGTAAACTGAAATAAGATAAACATGCAAATCAAACTGAAAATACTAGATAGTAAAAGAAGCAACAAAGCATCTAAAAACCCTAAATTTCAACAGGTCCAATGTTATCCTCATCTAAAATGATAACCACTTTATGTTCATTTTAATTAAATTCTTCAACATCGAGGAAAATATCAAAGGACTTGAGCAAGGGAAAGTAGTGCAACATTAACGATTTTCTATTTTCTTTCCTTATACATCGTACCATTCCTTTAAAAAGATTTTTTATCTCTCTCTTCAACTTTGACAAATGCTCCCTAGTGTTAATGAACAACATCTCAAGAGTCAAAGGAGAAGTTGGCAATAAATGCATTTTACTATGCCTTATTGGTGGTGTTCTATCCATGACTTGTTATAGGATAGGAAATTTAATAGCAATGAAAATGAGTTAATAAATATATGAATTATAAAACTTGCGAGTGACTATTTATAAGTAATTGGCAAGTGAAAATACCAATCCCTTAAAGCTTATCAAGTTTTGGTGGGAAATACTCTAGAAAATACAAATGAAGCAAATAGTGGATATCAATACCGGGTTATGTTTGTCAATTTATTATTGACATTATCAAGACCACTTGGAACCTTGACATATTTAAAAAACTCTCAATTAACATGTAAAAGAATTAATTGATGCTGGGAGGTGACAATTAAATGCTACTCTCTCCATTCTTTTTATATAGGAAAAAATTCCATTTTGGTGTTCTTTTTATACGAAAAATTTTATCTAATTTGGTTATTTTGGGAATCATGCCAATATGAAAAATTTATTTTACCCTTTTCTTAGTCCTTTGTGAAGCTTTTAGTGTGGGAGATTCTCAAGGTAATGGCAGACAAAGGTATAGATGAGCATTTAATGTGAAGAAATTTTGGAGAATGAGTTTTTTTTTTCATCAACTTTCGTTGAAAACAAAATGTGCTCATATAGGTGATATGAGCGCCGATTAAAATGGAGTTTGAATGGAAAAAGTCCATAAAAGCTTCATGTTGACACATTGAAAGGAATCTTTACAAACTTTCATTTGAAAAATTGTGTGATATTCAAAGTACATTTTCAACAACTAAAAGTAGTTAGAAGGTTAAATGAGCAAAAATTTTCATATTTTCACATAACTTTTCCAAATAAAGACCAAAACATGAATTTCCCTCCATTGTTCAGAGCATAAACTTTAGTTTTTGCAATCATTTGTATTCCCTTCATTCCAACAAGCATTTAAAGCCCCATTGAAGATCGAAACCTAATTTAAGGCATACATTAATATTAGAGGAGGAATAAATGAGATATTAGGGATAAATTAGAAAAATGGCAAAAATAAAGTTGGTTAAACTATTTTTTTAATCTTGGTGAAAAATTAGTTGTTCCTATATAAAAAGAATGGAGGGAGTATAGCATAAAAGAAACTTTATTTAATTCAACCTCAACGTTTTGATTTGTATATATATGCATGATTCATAAACCATAAAGAAATCTTGGGTAATAAAATTTTCATTCTCTCATTACCTAAAACCATCAATTATCCCTCTGGTTTCCTTTTAGCTATATCAAAGATGGAGAACACATTCAAGCTCTCCATCACTAGACACTGTCTCAAATATAGATCACTTGTAAGTTCTTCTCAATAATTTCCAGTCATATGAGTTCATTTCTTGTTTTATGACATAAAATATTCATTTCTATAGCAACTTTCCAGTTAATACCCTCGTAGATTTTTGAACGTTTTAGAAATCAATATAGAAAAATCTAGGCCTAGCAAGAGAAAATCTAGAAGATAATAATAATAATAATAATAATAATAATAATAATAATAATAATAATAGTAATAATTAAAAAAAATTATATATTGTATACCGACTACTGTAAGTCGGTGAAGAAGCCTATAAAAAGGCTCGTGTGTGTTAGTGAGTGTGAAACTACAAAAATACAAAACAAGTCAACAAATTCTTTGTAAACTACTCTCTAGTCCTTAATAAAAATTACGTGTTCAATTTAGCCCACATACTATTTCACCTTCTTCAGTTACATCTAATTATCACCTACACCTCAAATTATCCATCCCATCTCCCTAAAAAATTCAACTTGGTATTAGAGCCTAATTCAATTAAACACTAGGCATAACCAAACTCATACTCTCCAAATAATACTTTACCTAAATAACCTTCATACCATAATCTCATCACTGTGGCCTCTTCCTAAACTAATAAATTGATACCAATATTTTTTGGAGAAAATTATGATTATTGGCCATTAGAATGAAAACATATTTTATTTCCCAAGAATTATGGGAAATTATGGAAGGAGTAATGAGCCAAGCAATTCAACTCCAAATGCAGAAGAGCAAAAAAGGCTAAAAGAAGAGAAGAAGAAAGATGCGGATGCTCTGTATTACATCCAAATGGCATTGGCAGAATCAATTTTTCCAAGAATTGTTGGAGCCAAGTCTGCTAAAGAGGCATGGAAACATTGGAGGAGTTTCAAGGCAGTATTAAGGTACGCTTTGCTAAACTCCAAATTCTACGAAGAGATGTTGAAAATCTAAAGACGAAGGATTCTGAGACCATCAAAGAGTAAAAGAAATAGTAAATCAATTGACAACATATGGAGAAGATATTTCCAATAAAAAGGTGGTTGAGAAAATATTGGCCACTGTTACTGAAAAATTTGATCCACTAGTAACGACCATTGAGCAGTTGAAGGATTTAACCACTTTATCCTTAACTGAGCTGGTTGGATCCTTCTAAGCTTATGAGCAAAGATTAAGAAGGCGTGATCAAGATTCTATTGAAAGCGCCTTTCAATCTAAACTATATATAAGGTGTCAAAAATCTAAATTTGAAGGTAAAAGATTTAAAGAGTTTTCTAGAAGTGAAGAAAATAAAAGGAGTAATCAAAATCAAAGCAAAGGGATATATCCGCCATGCCCAATATGTAAAAGAACCAATCATCTTGAGAAAGATTGCTTATTTAGAGAAAAGAATTAATGTTGACATTGTAAAAAATATGGCCACATGGAGAAAGACCGCCGACTCAAGCAAAGATATCAAGCCAACTATTCTGAAGAAAAAGACCAAGAAGATCATATTTTCTACGCTTGCCATTTAGCCACAAAACTAAAAGAAGAAAAGAAAAGTGAAGCTTGGTATTTAGATATCGGGTGCAGCAATCATAACTCCTAATGAGGAAGCCTTTGAAAAGCTAGACAAGACCTTTAAATTAAAAGTGCAACTAGGCAATGGACATCTTATCGACGCTAAAGGCATTTGCACTCTTGCAATTAATACAAGAAAAGGTATGCAATTTATAAGAGAAGTTCTTTATGTACCAGATTTAAAAAAAAAAATCTACTCAATATAGGTCAGATGATGGAGAGAGGCTATGAACTCAACTTCAAACAAGACATATGCACCATATATGATAATAAAAATAAAAATTTGGTGATTGGGAAAGTAAAAGTGCAACGATAAAGAAGCTTTCCCATTCATTGGCCAAATATTGAGATAGTTATGATGGCACAAGAAGATCAATCATGGTTATGGCATCGAAGATTTGGTCACTTCAACTTTCAAGGACTGAAGATTCTTCATCAATTAAAGATGGTTAAAGACCTGCTAGCAATTCAAGTAACTAATCAAGTATGCGAGGGATATCTTTTGGGCAAGCAACATAGGAAACCATTTCCAAAGGAGGTTCATGGAGAGCAGACGAAGTCTTGGAGTTGATTCACACTGATATTTCTAGACCAATGAAGACACCATCCATCTGTCAACACAGGTATTTCATCCTTTTCATTGATGACTATACAAGAATGACTTGGGTGTACTTCATGCGAGAAAGGTTAGAAGTTTCCAAGATCTTCAAGAGATTCAGGAATTTCATCAAAATCAAAGTAGCAAGAACATTAAAGTAATAAGAAGTGGTTGTGGCAAAGAGTATATTTCAAAGGAGTTCGACCAGTTCTATGAAGATGAAAGCATCGATCAACAACTTACTATTGGATATGCTTCAAAACAGAATGGGGTATCTGAAAGAAAAAACAGAACAGTTATGGATATAGCACGATCAATGCTTGAAGAAAAATGTATGCCAAAGACATTTTAGGCAGAAGCAGTCTATCTACTTTATCGATGTCCAACAAGGGTGATACGAAACAAGACTCCAACAAAAGCATGGAGTGGAAGGAAGCCATCAGCTTAACACTTAAGAGTTTATGGATGCATTTGCTATGTTCACATACCAAAAGAAAAAAAGGCACAAGCTCGAAGAAAAGACAAAAAAAGGAATCTTTCTAAACTACAGTACACAATCAAAAGGCTGTCGAGTTTACAACCTAAGAACAAAGAAATTAATTATGAGTCAAGACGTTGAATTTGATGAAGATGGAACTTGGAATTGGGAAGAAAATAAAGTCGAGAAGCAAATCTTGGTTCTAAGGATTTCAAGATCGGAGGAACGCCAAGAAGAAGAACGAGGGACTTCATCACAATAATTACTAAGTTACGAGTCATCCCCAACAAGCATAGAAGAAGCTTTATCTCCTGAACTACCACTAACAAGTGTAAGACAAGATGGGGAACAAGATAAACAAGAAACAGAGAAATAGTTAAGAAGGTCCAAAAGGATGCGAAAACCAAATCCAAAGCATGCAAATACTGCTAAATAGGTAAAAGAAACTTACTAATGCAATTTCATAGCTGTAGAGCCAATAAGCTTTAATGAAGCAATAAAAAAAAAGAATTGGTTGATGCAATGGAAGAAGAAATCAAGATGATAAAGAAGAATGAAACATAGGAGCTAGAACACAAGCCAAATGACAAAGAAGTTATTGGACTCAAATGGGTCTATAGGATCAAATATAATGAAGATAGTCAATTAACAAATACAAGGCAAGACTCAAAAGGATATTCTCAACAATTAGAAATAGATTATTCCGAGACGTTCTCACTTGTGGTACACATGGAGACAATCAGAGCCATACTTGCTTTAGCCGCTCAACTCAAGCTTCAAGTCTATCAAGTCGATGTCAAGTTTGTATTTCTTAATGAGGAACTTGAAGAAAAAGTCTACGTGGAACAACCTCAACGCTATATCGTTCAAGGACAAGAAGATATGGTCTACAAGATTAAGAAGGCATTATATGGTCTAAAGCAAGCACCTCGAGCATGGAACCACAAGATTAACAAGTACTTGGTTAATAACGGCTTCGTCAAACGTCCCAATGAACCATCATTATACATCAAGGTACGAGATCAAAAAAATATTTTAATTTTATGTCTTTATGTGGATGATTTTACATACACAAGCACAAGTACCAAGATGATGGAGGAGTTTAAAAAGTCTATGATGGAAGAGTATGAAATGACCACCTTAGCCTCATGAAGTACTTCCTTGGAATCCAAGTAAAGCAAGAGCAAGGTAAGATATTTATGTGTTAAGAAAAATATGCAGACGATCTAAACAATCTACTTAAGAAATATAACATGGAAGGTTGCAAGCCATTAGCAACTCCGATGGCCTAATATTACAAACTAACAAAGAATGATAATGAAGAAAGAGTAAGTGAGACAATCGTTTGAAGTCTAGTGGGGTCGCTAATATATCTAACCAATACAAGACCTGATATAGTACATGCAGTCAGCATTGTCTCAAGATACATAAGCCAACCAAGCAAGGCGCATTTTATTGCTGTAAAAAGAATACTTCGCTACGTGAAAGGAACAAAGAGTTTTGGAATTCTCTACTAGTCTAAAGAAAATAAGTCTCATTGGCTATACTGATAGTGATTGGGCTGAAATAATCGATGACAGAAAAAGCAAGAGTGGATATGCTTTCTTTCTTGGAACAAAAATTATCTCATGGTCATCAAGAAAGCAAAAGACCATGGCATTATCTTTAGCTGAAGCCGAATACATTTCTGCTACAAGTGCTGCATGTGAAGTAATTTAGTTAAAAAGAATTCTACGAGATTTAAAAGAAGACATTAAGGCCCCAATGACGATCTATTGTGACAACATGTCAACTATTGCTATGACGAAGAATCCTGTCTTTCACAATAAAACAAAGCACATTGAATTACGACGTCACTTCATTGAAGACCTTGTTGATAAATGAGAAATTTCAATGCAATTCTGCAATATCGACGAGCTAATTGCAGATATTTTTATTGAAGCAGTCGCAACTGAGAAGTTCATTTACTTCGAGAGTACTTGGAATTAATGATTTTTCTAGCTTGAGGAGGAGTGTTAGAAATCAATCTAGAAAAATCTAGGCCTACTCAAAACATCTAGATTATCTTGTATTAAATGTTTATGGATAAGGATCTAAAATTATCTAGATGATACTGACTAAAGAAAAATCTAAAAGATATTAGTAATAATAATATTAATAATTACAAAAAATATATATTATAAGCCGACTAATGGAAGTCGGTGAAGAAGCCTATAAAAAGGCTTGTGTGTGTTGATTAGTGAGTGTGAAGCTACAAAAATGCAAAACAAGTCAACAAACTCTTTGTAAACTACTCTCTAGTCCTTAATAAAAATCACTTGTTCAATTTAGTCCACATACAATTTCACCTTCTTCAATTACATCCAATTATCACCTACACCTCAAAATATCCATCCCATCTCCTTAAAAAAATTCAATTGAAAGATGTAATGAAATCTCCATAGGAGATATTTCGGCTTATTATTCCAAACAATGAAATTTGGAAGGTAGACATTATTGACTGGTTGGGCAATTCAATCATGAGAAATGGACTTGAAGAATTCTTTTCTTTATAAAATATCAAGCCCCAATTTCATTGTCATGTTTACATACATTCATCTCACTTCTTTTAATTTAAGGGTTGTGAGTAGAGTTAATACGAAGATATATTACCCTTACATGAACCTAAATCAGCCAACCAAAGAAGATGATATCAAAGTAATCTATTTCTTTAATTTATAATGATTGGATGACATCATTTTTCTATCATGATTTGAATTCACTCAACTACTTATCCCATAAATGAAAAGGACAGAGCCAGATTCGAGGAGTGGTCCTTCACAATTTTATGCACTAAGTCCGATTAGGAATACAAAATCGTGTGTAATAATTCATTATCTGTAACACCCGCCGCCCGATCCCGAAAGACCCGACGGTGGATGCCACATTCGGTGCCGGAGGCACCGTCCTAACCTACATATAAATCAAACAATCATATTATGAATTAGAAGTGACTTAGTATTCACAAGTTTAGCAAGTAATAGTATTCTATTTTGAAAATGATTTGGGAGAATCCTACAGAAAAACTGCAAGAGTTTCCCCCAAAAATAGAAGTTGCCAAACATATGAATACAAAGCACTCCCAAATTCAAACTCCAAACCCCATCAAACTCCAATAACAACACAATAGCACTTCTATAATTTCATAACTCCATAGTTCCTCAATAACATTATAATATTCATCACTTCAATACATTCATTTAAATATATCAACTTCTAATGTTCCAACCATTAAATAAGTCCAAGTTTATCTCCCAATATATATACACCAAAATAATTTACAATAACATGCTAAGTTATAAATGAAATAATACAGTCTCCAAAAATGTAATCGTTATACATGCCAAAATTTTTAGTTACATAAAATACTAATCAACTACCAAAAGATCTCTTCAACTCTGATGCTACTCTTCAGGTCTTTAAGCAGCAAGCACAATCTCCAACCTGCGCGTGATAAAATCAACGCGCTGAGTATAAAACTCAGTGGTGCTCATAAAACACAACAAACCAATGTTGTGATGACAACATACTTAAAAACAATCATTTATATACATAAAATCATTAAATTTGAACATGCAGTACATATGCACACCAACACATCATGCTTTAGAAATTCATTTGATATCATAAGTAAGTTGTGGTAAATTAAGAGTTATTAACATAATGTGATCTCATTTATTTCACTTCCTTAAAAATATTGTATAAGGGCTCACATACACTTAGGAGAAAAAGAAGCAGATAAGTTTTCATAGCTTATTCATAATGGCCTTAGGTCGCCAACCTTTTCATAACATATAGAGCGCGTCCGCCCTAACGTAAGACACCCAAGTGCCTAGCATATGATCATAGCTTCTTATCATAATGGCATCAAATGCCGAGCATGCTCATCATACATAATAAAATCAAATCATGCATCAAATTCACACCAAGTATATTAGAGCCCAAAAACATTTCTCATAAAATTCATTTTCTTTAGTCTTCTCATAATAAAAACTTAATTTAAACTTAAGTAATTCATAAAAATTCTCATACTTAAACAAAATGACTTAACATAGAAAATTTCCAGCATAAAAATAACATGGACCTTCGCTGTGTTTTTAAAACATAACTGGAGGTATGGGTCTCCAAATTAAATGAAATTAGAGTCGTTAGAAAGCTAAGAAAAAATCCTACAAATGTTATGAAGGGATCACAGCCCAGATCAATATGGAAGATAACAAAACAAAGCTAGGAACACAGACTGACAGACCAGACCTGATTCAGCAGAACCAAGTCCATTGTTTCTTGAATTCCTACTAAACCCCACACTCAAATTAAACCAATCCAGAACGAGAGAATTCTCAAGACACAGGGAAAAAACTTTTATGAAGAACTCAGAACCTAATCTTGTCATTATAGTGGTCAAAATGGGCACTAATGTCAGTGATGCATGTGGCCCGACACAAACAGAGTCAGTTTGGGTGTTTTAGCCATAAGTTGAGTTATATATCTCCAAATTGAACACAAGAGGATGGGTTGGAAAGCTAAGAGATAGACCTACAACTTTTATGAAGGACTCAGACACAAATGGAAATTAGAAAGGACCGAAAAATGGTCCTAAATCTCACCCAAAATCTCGTTTTTCCCAAATTCAGTTTACTTGAGCCATGAAAGGAACATGAACCACAAAGATACAAGGTAGAAATGTCTACCACAACATAAATACTCATCAAACATCATCCAAGAGCATGTAATGACAACCAAAATTCAACAAACCAATCATTTCATACAAAATCTCAAAATATACACATAATAGCATAAAGGCACAAAATCAAAATTTGAGTAAGGTAAGTGTGTTTATGAACACTAACCTTCAAAACAAGCTTTAACAAGCTTTAATCAAAGCTTCTCAAGCTTTGGTCTTGCCTTTATCCTTATTAGAAGGCTCTCCACCCTCTACATGGAAGAAACTCAAAATCAAACAAAGAAAACAAAGAAAAAAAATAATTGGAGCATGGTTAAGCATGTATATGCTAAAAGACAACTCTAAATCCAAAAATAATTCACTTATCATAAAATCACTTACTTGACCCAAGTAGGAAAATCACCAAATTTCTTGAAATTAGTCACCAAAGATTACTTCTCTAGCTTCACTCTCTAAGATTTATGCCTTAAATCAAGTTGGATGGGTGTTTACTAAGTAGGAATTGAAGAAAATGAAGAAGAAGAAGAAGAAGAAGAAGAAGAAGAAGAAGGAGAAGAAGGAAACGTGTATGGAGAAGAAGAAGGCAAAAGTTGGTGCTCAATAATTGATAGTTGCTTTATTAAAGCAACTAAGGGGGTATTTTGGTCTTTTCTCCAAATTAGAGGGTATTTTGGTCTTCTCTCCAAATATTCTCCAATTAAATTCCTTCAAAATATTATTTATCTCCACAAAAGTCTCTAATTTATTCCATAAAAATAATTCATCAATTTTCCTCCATAAAAAAAATAATTGCTCAAATTTCCTCACTTAATGTAACACCATAATTCACTATTTACTAAGTATCTAAATTTTCCAAAAATATTCCTTACTTTCTACCCATAAAAACCATGCATACATGCGCCAAAAATGTTAAATAAAATATAAAACATAAATAGTAATTTTTCGGACCAAAAATAATACCAACTTCCGGACCGGTGGTACTATTCACAGACCGGTAAACTACTATTAAAACACAGGAAAAAAAATGGGGCGTTACAGTTCTCCCCCCCTTAAAGAATTTCGTCCTCGAAATTCACCTGAATTAAACAACTGAGGATGTTGTTGTCTCATAATCTCTTCACTTTCCCAGGTAGCTTCTTCGGTCTTATGGTTTCTCCAAAAAACCTTTACCAATGGAATTCTCTTATTCCTTAGTTCTTTAATTTCCCTAGCAATTATCCTCACTGGCTCTTCCTCATAAGTTAAATCTGGCTCTATAGTCACAGATTCCACTGATATTACATGTGATGGGTCGGACCGATACCTCCTCAACATAGATACGTGGAAAACATTATGTATCCTATCCAGGTCTGGTGGTAAAGCTAGTCTATAGGCTAATGGACCCACACGCTCAATGATCTCATATGGACCAATGAACCTAGGACTAAACTTACCCTTTCTTCCAAATCGCAATATCTTTTTCCACGGAGATACCTTAAGGAAAACCTTATCTCCCACTGCATACTCTATATCCTTCCTCTTCAAATCCGCATAAGATTTCTGACGATCTGAAGCTGCTTTCAATCTATCTCTGATAATTCTGACCTTTTCCTCTGTATCCCGAATCAAATCTGGACCTACCATCTTGCCCTCACTCAATTCTGACCAACACAGTGGAGTCCTACATCTCCTACCATATAGTGCTTCAAAAGGGGCCATCTGAATACTCGACTGATAACTGTTATTGTAGGCAAATTCTACAAGTCGAATGTACTTCTCCCAACTGCCCTCAAACTCAATAGCACAAGCTCTTAACATATCCTCCAAAATCTGAATAACCCGCTCTGACTGACCATCTGTCTGAGGATGAAAAGCTGTGCTGAAATTCAGCTTAGTACCCAAGGCCTCATGTAGCTTCTTCCAAAATCTAGAAGTAAATCTCGGATCTCTATCTGAAATGATGGAAGAAGGAACCCCATGTAATCTCACTATCTCATCTATTTACAGCTATGCATATTGCTCCATGGTGAAGTCGGTCCTAACAGGAAGAAAGTGTGCTGACTTAGTTAATCTGTCAACTATTACCCATACAGCATCTTTCTTTTTAGGAGTTAAAGGCAATCCAGTCACAAAATCCATAGTAACCTTATCCCATTTCCACTCTGGAATAGAAGTAGGGTGTAACAAACTAGAAGGAAATTGACGCTCTGCTTTCACTTGCTGGCACGTCAAACACCTCGACGCATAATCTGTGATATCCCTCTTCATCGCCGGCCACCAATACTGTGATTTCAAATCCTGATACATCTTATTACTGCCAGGATGCATAGCATAAGGACTACTATGAGCTTCCTTTAAGATACTCTTCCTCAGCTCTGAAATTTTAGGCACACAAATCCGATCCCCAAAGTACAAGCAGCCGTCATCTTTAATCATAAATCTCTTTTTCCTTCCATCTCTGACTAGGTCTTTCCATAAGGCAATTGTCTCATCATCCTTCTGTGCATCTCGAATCTGCTGAAGTAGACTAGGTCTAATCATAAGCTCTGCCACGAGTGCACCATTACTAGCTATAGATAATCGCGTATTCATAGCACGTAAAGCAACCAAGGACTTCCTACTAAGTGCATCTGCTACCACATTAGCTTTACCCGAATGGTAATCAATGGTGAAGTCATAGTCCTTAAGTAGCTCTAACCATCTGCGCTGTCTCAGATTAAGCTCCTTTTGAGTAAGCAGATACTTGAGACTCTTATGATCCGTATACAGATGACATTTCTCACCATACAAGTAATGCCTCCAAATCTTCAAAGCGAAGACTATAGCTGCTAACTCCAAATCATGCGTAGCGTAGTTCTTCTCGTGTGGTTTAAGCTGTCTAGAAGCATAAGCAACTACCTTGCCCTCCTGCATAAGCACACAACCCAATCCATTATATGAAGCATCACTATACACATCATACGGTTTACCCGAAACTGGCTGTGTCAACACTGGAGCCTCAGTAAGCATCATCTTAAGCTTCGCAAAACTATTCTGACATTTATCATTCCACTCGAATCTGACATCTTTTTTAAGAAGCCTAGTCAAAGGAGCCGCAATGAGAGAAAATCCCTTGACAAATCTTCTATAATAACCAGCCAATCCTAAGAAACTCCGAATCTCTGTCACATTCTTAGGTGGCTTCCATTCAAGCACTGCCTCTATCTTCTTCGGATCAACTCTAATACCCTCAACAGAAATAATGTGACCCAAGAAAGCAATCTCAGACAACCAGAATTCACACTTACTCAGCTTAGCATACAACTGTCTCTCTCTCAATATCTGAAGTACAATTCTCAAATGGTGATCATGATCCTCTCTAGTCCGAGAATATACCAAGATGTCATCGATGAACACAACCACAAACTGATCTAAATAAGGATGAAAGATCCGGTTCATCAAATCCATGAACACTGCAGGAGCGTTAGTCAAACCAAACGGCATTACCAAGAACTCATAGTGACCGTAGCGTGTCCTGAAAGCAGTCTTAGGTACATCTGATGCCTTCACCCTTAGCTGATGATAACCTGATCTCAGATCTATCTTCGAGAATACACTAGCTCCTCTCAACTGATCAAACAAATCATCTATCCGAGGCAATGGATACCGATTCTTCACAGTAACTTTGTTAAGTTGTCTGTAATCAATACACAATCTAAGGGATCCATCCTTCTTCTTTACAAACAATACTGGAGCACCCCACGGAGATACACTAGGACGCAATTCCTGAATCTGTATCTTCAACTCTTTCAACTCAGCAGGCGCCATCCGATATGGAGCAATGGATATCGGTGCAGTACCAGGCATAACCTCAATACCAAATTCAACCTCTCTCTCAGGAGGTAAACCAGGCAACTCCTCTGGAAACACATCCGGAAAATCACATACTGTGGGTATATCATGGACACTAGGAGATTCTGACTCTGGAGCAAGTACACAGGCTAAGTAGGCCTCACAACCATGCTGGATCAATCTTCTAGCAGTAGAAGCAGAAATAACATTAGAGAGGTAATCCGACCTCTCACCCACAACTACAATCTCCTCACCAGATGAAGTCTGGAGTGTAATCCTCTTAAGTCTACAATCAATCATAACTCCATGTCTAGATAACCAATCCATACCCAAGATCACATCAAACTCCCGGAAAGGCAACTCTATTAGATCTCCCAGAAACACATGGCCATAGATTACCAATGGACAATCTCTATACACCCGATTAACTACGACACTATGACCTAAGGGATTAGTAACCTCAATACTATGCTCTAACATATCAGCATGCATATTACCCAATCTACCCACATGTATGCCTAAATATGAATGAGTAGAGTCAGGATCAATCAAAGCATATACAGAAATATCAAAGAGAGAGAATGTACCAATGATAACGTCTGGGGCATCCTGCTCCTCCCTAGTCCGGATAGCATACGCTCTAGCAGGTGCTCTGGACTCAAGTTTTTCCACTGTCTCTGAAACTGGCCTCTGACTCCCAGTGCCTCTTGTATCACCATGGCCTCTGCCTCTGCCTCTCAAAACATAAGGAGCCGACTTCCCTACCTGAGGAGCTGCACTAGCCAAAGTCATAGGGCAGTCTCGAAGCAAATGCTCTGTAGACCCACATCGAAAGCATGCCCCAGAAAATCTCCTATAAACCCCGGGATGCTTCTTTCCACACTGAGGACATGGCGGAATATCAATCCATGTAGCACCTCCACCACTAGCAACAGATGTGGTCTGTGGAGCTACTCTGCCATGAGTACCCTGTCCATGTCTCTGAATCGGTCTAGACCAGGTCTGTGATGGACCCCTGTGCCTCTTACTACTAGACTGAGCCCCAGAAGTCTGTCCAGATACCATACCCTGAACCCTCTTTTATTGACCCTGCTGACTCCGTTGCCTCCTAACTTACTGCTCATTCCTCACTTCCTGAAGCTCTAAAGCTGCCTTCACTAGGGAAGACAATGATGTATGAGGATGAGCAACTAGATGCATGCGATATTCATCATGCAAGCCTTTCCTGAAGCGCTTGCATCTATCAGACTCAGTAGGAATCATCTCAGTAGCATACCTGCTCAACCGGATGAACTCTCTCTCATATTCAGCCACAGACATTCTGCCCTGTTTTAATGCTAAAAACTCTGCTTTACGTTGGTCAATGTAAAGCTCCCTAATATATTTCTGTCTGAACTCAGAAAGAAAGAAGTCCCAAGTCCTCTGCTCAGCACTAACTGTCCGTGATACAGTATCCCACCACTGGTAAGCTTCCTCTCTCAATAAGGAAGTGGCACAAACCAAACTGTCTACAGGTGAGTGCTGCATCTGCTCCAATATCCTCTCCACAGACTGGAGCCAATACTCTGCTGCAGAAGCCACATCATCCTTTCTACCCATAAACTCAACAGCTCCATATTTCCTCAGTTTCTCAATAGGGGGACGAACTGGAACAGGGGCTGGAGCAACCGGAGCCTGGGGAACAGCTCCTGCTGCCTGCCTCAAAGCAGCAACTAACTGCTGAACAAATGTATCCTGATTAGGCCCAGCAGGACCTACAGCAGCTTGCCCCACCCTCGAGGCGTGCTCTGCATCAGAACCCACAGCACCACTAGTGGCATCACCAATAGGAATACCACCAATAGGAGGGACATAACTATCCACCTCCTCATCTGATAGATGTTGAGACATCACTCAACTCCTACAAAGACCAAAAGGTTCGCATCAGAGAGAAGTTCCAAACCAAATCAATATGGCATGTATTTAACTTAAATTACTGATACTCTCACTTCAAAATAGATAAATGCCTATATATGCATATAGTCCGAGAATCGCCTAAACCTATGCTCTGATACCACTAAATGTAACACCCGCCGCCCGATCCCAAAAGACCCGACGGTGGATGCCACATTCGGTGCCGGAGGCACCGTCCTAACCTACATATAAATCAAATAATCATATTATGAATTAAAAGTGACTTAGTATTCACAAGTTTACAAGTAATAGTATTCTGTTTTGAAAATGATTTGGGAGAATCCTACAGAAAAACTTCAAGAGTTTCCTCTAAAAATAGAAGTTGCCAAACATATGAATACAAAGCACTCCCAAATTCAAACTCCAAACCCCATCAAACTCCAATAACAACACAATAGCACTTCTATAATTTCATAACTCCATAGTTCATCAATAACATTATAATATTCATCACTTCAATACATTCATTTAAATATATCAACTTCTAATGTTCTAACCATTAAATAAGTCCAAGTTTATCTCCCAATATATATACACCAAAATAATTTACAATAACATGCTTAAGTTATAAATGAAATAATACAGTCTCCAAAAATGTAATCGTTATACATGCCAAAATTTTTAGTTACATAAAATACTAATCAACTACCAAAAGATCTCTTCAACTCTGATGCTACTCTTCAGGTCTTTAAACAGCAAGCACAATCTCCAACCTGCGCATGATAAAATCAACGCGCTGAGTATAAAACTCAGTGGTGCTCATAAAACACAACAAACTAATGTTGTGATGACAACATACTTAAAAACAATCATTTATATACATAAAATCATTAAATTTGAACATGCAGTACATATGCACACCAACACATCATGCTTCAGAAATTCATTTGATATCATAAATAAGTTGTGGTAAATTAAGAGTTATTAACATAATGTGATCTCATTTATTTCACTTCCTTAAAAATATTGTATAAGGGCTCACATACACTTAGGAGAAAAAGAAGCAGATAAGTTTTCATAGCTTATTCATAATGGCCTTAGGTCGCCAACCTTTTCATAACATATAGAGCGCGTCCGCCCTAACATAAGACACCCACGTGCCTAGCATATGATCATAGCTTCTTATCATAATGGCATCAAATGCCGAGCATGCTCATCATACATAATAAAATCAAATCATGCATCAAATTCACACCAAGTATATTAGAGCCCAAAAACATTTCTCATAAAATTCATTTTCTTTAGTCTTCTCATAATAAAAACTTAATTTAAACTTAAGTAATTCATAAAAATTCTCATACTTAAACAAAATGACTTAACATAGAAAATTTCCAGCATAAAAATAACATGGACCTTTGCTGTGTTTTTAAAACATAACCGGAGCTATGGGTCTCCAAATTAAATGAAATTAGAGTCGTTAGAAAGCTAAGACAAAATCCTACAAATGTTATGAAGGGATCACAGCCCAGATCAATATGGAAGATAACAAAACAAAGCTAGGAACACAGACTGACAGACCAGACCTGATTCAGCAAAACCAAGTCCATTTTTTCTTGAATTCCTACTAAACCCCACACTCAAATTAAACCAATCCAGAACGAGAGAATTCTCAAGACACAGGGCAACAACTTTTATGAAGAACTCAGAACCTAATCTTGTCATTATAGTGGTCAAAATGGGCACTAATGTCAGTGATGCATGTGGCCCGACACAAACAGAGTCAGTTTGGGTGTTTTAGCCATAAGTTGAGTTATATATCTCCAAATTGGACACAAGAGGATGGGTTGGAAAGCTAAGAGATAGACCTACAACTTTTATGAAGGACTCAGACACAAATGGAAACTAGAAAGGACCGAAAAATGGTCCTAAATCTCACTCAAAATCTCGTTTTTCCCAAATTCAGTTTACTTGAGCCATGAAAGGAACATGAACCACAAAGATACAAGGTAGAAATGTCTACCACAACATAAATACTCATCAAACATCATCCAAGAGCATGTAATGGCAACCAAAATTCAACAAACCAATCATTTCATACAAAATCTCAAAATATACACATAATAGCATAAAGGCACAAAATCAAAATTTGAGTAAGGTAAGTGTGTTTATGAACATTAACCTTCAAAACAAGCTTTAACAAGCTTTAATCAAAGCTTCTCAAGCTTTGGTCTTGCCTTTATCCTTATTAGAAGGCTCTCCACCCTCTACATGGAAGAAACTCAAAATCAAACAAAGAAAACAAAGAAAAGAAGTAATTGGAGCATGGTTAAGCATGTATATGCTAAAAGACAACTCTAAATCCAAAAATAATTCACTTATCATAAAATCACTTACTTGACCCAAGTAGGAAAATTACCAAATTCCTTGAAATTAGTCACCAAAGATTACTTCTCTAGCTTCACTCTCTAAGATTTATGCCTTAAATCAAGTTGGATGGGTGTTTACTAAGTAGGAATTGAAGAAGAAGAAGAAGAAGAAGAAGAAGAAGAAGAAGGAGAAGAAGGAAACGTGTATGGAGAAGAAGAAGGCAAAAGTTGGTGCTCAATAATTGATAGTTGTTTTATTAAAGCAACTAAGGGGGTATTTTGGTCTTTTCTCCAAATTGGAGGGTATTTTGGTCTTCTCTCCAAATATTCTCCAATTAAATTCCTTCAAAATATTATTTATCTCCACAAAAGTCTCTAATTTATTCCATGAAAATAATTCCTCAATTTTCCTTCATAAAAAAAATAATTGCTCAAATTTCCTTACTTAATATAACACCATAATTCACTATTCACTAAGTATCTAAATTCTCCAAAAATATTCCTTACTTACTTTCTACCCATAAAAACCATGCATACATGCTCCAAAAATGTTAAATAAAATATAAAACATAAATAGTAATTTTTCGGACCAAAAAGAATACCAACTTCCAGACCGGTGGTACTATTCACAGACCGGTAAACTACTATTAAAACACAGGAAAAAAATGGGGCGTTACATTATCCCAAGGTTTTTCTTTCAATATAGTTATGGATGAAAATTGTTTAATTACTTAAAAAAAAATTTTATTATAGTACCTCCTAATCGATACAGTTATTTAAAAAATTGGGATGAAAAGGATATGGTTATTGTGTCAGCCACAACATTCAAGGTTCGATATGGTTATTGTGTCAGCCATGTCATGCGAGGTGGTATTGCTCATTATTTAGCCAAGTTGGAGAGTCGACAGGTTGATTTTGTTTGCTTTTATGAAGTGAATGAATCAAATGAGTGCACATTTACACAGGTGGACATGAAAATATTTTTAGCATCAATCAAGTGCGAGACTATGGAAATTCTCTAGAAGGCATATTGGAAATATTTTGCTTATGGTATTATAGGAGTGATTCAATAATAATATATTTTGTTTTGATGATATTTAAATAGCCCCATTTTTTTTGTTTCGTAATAAGACGTTTCCTCATATATTTGTAGGGCTATATTTAAATAGAATAATTTATTTATTTATTTTTATTATAAATACAATTTGAAACTATTCTAAAAGTATACAAGTAATTTATAATATTTAACAAGTCATACAAGTACCAATTGATGTTAAAATTATTTAATATTTAAATCAAATTGTCACGTGAGTTATGATGTAACATAGTTGAGAATGACCATTTCCATCTTTTAAAATATCTTACTGTAAAAAGATGTCAAGGATTCTTAATGCAATATCATTGCAAAACAGTTGTAAACATTAGTCGTCTCGTAATTGACAAGATAAAAATGAAGGATGTTATATAGTTGTTTAAGATGTGTAGGATATTAAGTTCTCTCTTTCTTTTACTATTAATTCGTGAGTACCTTTTTGACCTTCAATTAACCCTATGTTCAAAACCAAGCTAAGTAGTCCACATATAAGGTTCAGATAGCATTTTTAAAACCATCGTAATGAAGAAATAACACGAAGCCTCTAAGTAATCATGATGTACTCTTATTAGCTATGCCAAGTGAGTTCAAACCTTCGAGTAATCTATCAATATTTTTGAAAGCACATGCTTTATTGGTAAAATATTAATGAGATTATCTAAGGAACTTGGATATCTTTCAAATATCAAATACACCAACAATTCATAAATCCAAGCAACATAAGATTCATTACAATTAAAATTCAAAAGATTACATATCAAATGAGCTAATCCAATGATATGTACTCTTCATTCAAGTCAAAATTAATCCCACTGGTACGTTGACTGAAATTGTTGTTTTCATCTAATTGACATTTAATAATTTCATTTTCAGCTTCATTTTGAATTGCATTATGAATATGTTGTTCTCCATCCTACATTCAAAGAAAAAAATTTACGACAATGAGCAATAATACATATCAAAAGAATTAATATTCTCAAATTGAAAAATATTTAAAATAGCAAAGTATAATTTTATTTTATGTGCACCTAAACATCATTTCTCTCAATCATTCCTTCATGCCTTCCTCTTCTACGATTTCTACTTCCTCTCCCGTTGATACACTTCTCTATAGGACCTATATTTATTCATTGACAAATGCCAATTCTGCAACTGCTACAAATGACTACTCCATGTTCTTGAACTTCTTACACTCGTCCTTTATTTGTGGATAGGCATTATCAAGAAATATCTTATTATAGCTACATAATATACATCTTTTCTCCACCTTCTAACTAAACAATTCTTGTTCACATATTGAATGTCTGTGACAACCATAACTTTAAATATATGGCAACACAATATTTGTTTTGACTTAAACTTCCTGCAATTACAATTTAAATATTTTCATTCCTCCTATATTGAACATCATAGACAAATTCTTTCAAATATCAATTATGCAATAATGACCTCTCATGACCTTAAAAGTATCCACACCTGGTTCATCTTGATTTGTTTCCTCCTCAGAACAAGATGAACGATATGACAATATATAACATGATATATCTCAGCTTGGACTTTCTTGAATATTCAATTAATGAATGCTTTTGGAATTGTTCCTCAAATTTAAATTTAGATTAACATCTTATGATTGTGTACCTTGATTTATCTTCAACGTGAAATTCCTTCTCACTTTTGTCTCACATGGCTAGCTCATATTGTTCAACAAACTGTTTTAAAGTGCTCCTGGAATCCACATAACCATCAAAGAAAGCATGCATGCTTTTTACTTCTTTATGTTAATAGCATTCTATTGTGGGGTCCCTCCCACGTATGGGACCCACGTACATTTGAAAAAGAAAAAAACAACAAACACGTTTTTTTTTGTTGGTCAAAGAAAAAAGGACCCACACATGTTTGAATGAAGAAAAAATTAGGGAGGATGGACGCCTTAATTAACGCGTCAGTATGTGGACGCGTTAATTACTCGTCCCCTTCTCCTAGTTTCCTCAACCAAAATGTACAAAAACATAAAGTGTATAGAATTTTAGGAAAGGGTTCCTAAAATTGGAAAAGAGAGAAAATAGTGAGGATTATAATTTTTAAGGTGTTTTTGAGAAACACTTAGAGTACCACTATTTTTGTAATCTCTTTTATACCTACTATTTTTAGTGGAAGAATTATTCAAAGTTTTTTGTCCCGTGGATGTAGCCATAACAGTTGAAGGGTGAACCACGTAAATCTCGGTGTCCTTATTTTTCATCTGGCATTTACGGTAATTATTTAATTTTTACCATGATTATTGTTTCTGGTGGATTCGATTATCAATATCCAATAAGTAATTATTGGAGCATTTTTCCGTGGACTCCACTCAGAATAAGTTATAATCCCAACACATTCTAGTCTATAACCATCGATTAAGATAAATTGGTGCCCAAATATGCCTCTCGAGTATAATTTTGCAAGATAATCATTACTCTATAGATTATGCTTACAAATAAAATTCTTCCAATTAGTCTCAAACATATCAATGCTCAAGCAAATAAAAGTGGGGAAAAAGTAGTGTTTGTTTATTGTAGTTCATTTTATTACCTGAAGCAAGTTTATAAAAGAGACAAATCTCATGTTTTATGTGAAGCTTGGCAGCCATTCCACTTTACCACAATATAATGTTCTTTTATGTAGGATAACATATCACATGATCCTTGTAACTAAATTTATTTTGAGAAAATTATATTTTCCTGTTGAGGTGGTTGGCCCACTATCTAAAAAAGAAAAGCATGACCTAAAATTGGCTAATTTTCCTGTTGCTTCCACGTATACGATTTAACCTTAGTTACACCAAACTCCATGAAACACGAGGTTACAGCATCACATCAACACGCTAAAAAACACCATATTCCCATGTCGCCATAAAGCGAGAATAAAACACTCACAGTACAATGAAAACGACTTCTTAACGCATATAAAACGACAATTTCTCACTCGATGATTAAATGGTCAACTAACTTTCATTATATTGGACCCCACTCTCTCAAAAAATCATTTTAATCCAACGGTCCATAAACCTTCCAATCTCCCGCCTTAAAAATAAACGGTGTTCATTTGTCGCAAAACTGTCTTTAGAGCCTTTCCCCTTGAGGACCGGCGCTACAGCTATTTATCTCTCTTTGTTTTTTCCTTCTTTTGGCCTGTATGTTTTCTTTTCTTTTCTTTTCTTTTCTTTTTTTTTTTTTTTTACTTTAAAATAATAATGTAAGAATAATAATAATAATAATGGCAATTTCTAATATATAGACAAAGTTGTCCTAATATGTTATGTTATTTTCCTTCAAAAGTATATTATTTTTTATAATCGAAATAATAAATGAAACCTTAGCCATTAGTGGCAATTAAAATCTTGTCATATATATGAATTAAACGTATTGCATTACTAAATTTTTTAATTGTTAGAAATGAAATCATTCTCTTTTTTTTCAAATAAAAAAATTTAAAGCAAAAAAATAGAAAATCATAATGCTTAATTTTTCTACTTTTTTAAATTTATATATATATATTTTTAGAAAAAAAGGAAGACGAAGTTATAGAAGGACAAGTGAATTGTGATCTCACTTGTTTACTGCTACCTTGGTTAATCTAACCGTAAAAGACCTTCGGAGAAAATAAGAAAAAGTGGTTTGAGATTTAAAAAACGCTTATAATGTCGGTGACACTTCACCTTTCTCACATGTTTCCATTTTAATTGACAAAAAAGTACTATGGGCTTCAACTTTATAGTATGTTAAATGCACATATAATTTATAGTATAAACCTAATTATTATATACTACACATGTTTCTATATTCATGCTAGGATTAATAATGCCCCATTATTATTTCTCATTTTACATATAAAGTTGGCTGAAAATGTAGTTTACATATATTAACATGATGAAAATACACCATGTAATGTTTCGGATGTGGTCTGATTGATTTATTTACATTTTGTCGAAGATTTAGAGAGTGAGAAGTCTCGAGTTTGAATCTTCACTGCCATAAAAATTATCATCAATTGGTAAATGTTATTCAAAGAAGAGAGCTACTTGTTACTAAATAGGCTACATGTTTTTTTCGATTTATTAGACTTTTCATGTATAAAAAAATGGAGCTACATACATACATTCATTTATGAATTTTGTTACTTATATTTTGTGACACCCTTAACTTTAAGGGAGATCTATTGTGCTCTAAAATTATGAATTTTGGTAACAGTGTACACCTATTCTACAATAGCAATAAAAATTTCTTAAAATTTTTTGCTTTTACACATAAAATATTGATTTGATGTATAATTTTCACAGCTCTTAAAATAATAATTTTTATATTTTTCAACAATCTAATAGTTGTCTAATTGATCTAATTTTATAAGTTGAAGTGTTTAATAATCTAATTTTTGGCAGTTACAAATAAAATATTGATTTGATGTGTAATTATCACAATTTTAGAATAACAGTTTTTACATTTTTCAACCATGTAATAGGTGTCTAATTGATCTAATTTAACAAATTGAAGTGTTTAATAAAATAATTTTACAAGTTGAAAATTTATATATAATTTTATAAACTGAAGTATTTAATGTGTTCAAAATAAAAACCGAGGATGTTATAAGATTAAAATATCAAATTAAGGGGTGAATTTATATATTTGGCCTACTACTATCAAAATAATGAATTAATGCAAACAAAACCACTGTGAAAGTAGCGATAATAATCTAAAAAAATTAACCGAAACTTAAAATTTGTAAAAGAAAAATAGATCTGACAACATATACTCAAAATCTATTACTCCTTCCGTTCCAAAAAGATAGTACACTTTCTATTTCACAGAGATTAAGAAAGCAGCAATTATTATAGTTAAATGACAATTTTATTCATATAACTTTCTTATTACGTCTTTCTTAAATAACACATGAACAATTGTTATATTAGAATAATGAGTGAGTATTAATGAGAGTTATTGAAAATACGATAAAATTTAATAAGGGTATAATAAACAATTTAAAAAAATTATAATGCAAAAAAGGAAAATGGACTGTATTTTGAGACAAATCAAAAAGAAAAGATAAACTATCTTTTTAGAATAGAGACCGTAAAACATACAGATCTAAGATATTTAATCAAAATATATATCAAAGGGACACATATTTGAGAATTATTTTAGAAATTAAAAAGTAAAAATAAAACTAAAGAGATAAAATGAAGAGGGATGACCGAGTAGTGGCAGCTCAAAAAAAGATGAAAGAGAGATAAAAAAAAGGTTTAACGCATAAATTCATCCATGTACTTTACGTGAAAAATTTTGTGACGCTTTTAACTTTAAATTTAGTCTATTAAATACTTCAATTTAAAAAATTGTTTCAATTAAATACTTCAACTTATAAAAATTATTCTATAGAATATTTTAAATTTTTAAAATTAAATCAATTAAACATTTATTAGATAGTTGAAACATATAAAAATCATCATTTTAACTAATCACAGATTAAGTGAATAACTTATACATAAATGCTAAAAATACAAAAAAAAAAATATTATTACTAATATAAAAAAAGATAATACTAGCAAAATTCGTAATTATTTCTAAGACATAATCGCGCAATTATTTCTACCATACACCAAACTTTTAAAATCGAGCACTGCATTATTGTGGTCAACAACGTTGTTCAACTTTTTTAGGTAATTTGTATAAAACATGCCAAAGGAAAAACATTTACACAGTTTTACAATAAACTCCTAATTTATAAATCTAATTAAATTGGTTATGGCAATAATAACATGGAGATAAATAGACTAATATGAGATTTTGAATTCATAAGTACTTATTCATATTGATCGTCATAATGGCAATGGAATGAATGTCTCCCATTGCTTCAAGCCATGTTTTAAATAGCCAATTGAAAATTTCTCCATCTACGTGAGCTATTTCTATAAGCAGTCACGAACCTAGACATGGAAAGGTCTAATTCATGATTTTGAATTTCTACGAATTGTATAACATACCAAAGCTCATTTTCTTTTAGACTAGCATTCACCCTTGCTGGACGATTGATTCTTTTACTAGACTTCTCCTCTTTTGCCTTTCTTGCCCTATCACAACTGATTACTTGATATTTATAAACACATCCAAGTTTTAATTTTTCGACTTTAGCCCCTTTAACTTTATTTTTCAAGCCATGCAAAATCTTTTTTTTCAATGAAATATTATCATTTGTATCACACTTTTCAACAAGAACCATATATATATGCAACTTTCATTCCATTAATGCTTTATAATTATAGTTGGTTAGTTGTCTTTAATTTTAAATGCAACTATGACTTTCACCCAATTTAACCAATATTTCCCTCACATTAACCAAGGCTATTGTCGACTTTTTTAAGCTATATTAAATGCAGTAAGTTCATTTGGTTCGGATCATTAGTATTTTTGATAAATAAATACTCTCTCGAGATATCAATTTTGATATTTTAAAGAGTAATAAATAATTTTTTTAATATTACCCTTATTTACATTAGATACAATAATTATCTTTATAAATTACCCTTAGTTTTGAGATAAAAGGTAATTTGGTCAAACTACTCTTGATTTTATTATAATTAGGAGAATTAATTACTTCATTAATTCTCGTGCAAAAACCTTGAAGGACTTATATTTTGAGACAGAGTGAGTAATATATACAGTGGCGGAAACCTGACTTTAGAATTTTTTCTAAGCAACCATTAATATATTTCCCAAAGTGAACCCCTTAAATTGTTATATTTATAATTTGTGACTCCCTTTAAATTAGTTTCAGTGTATTTTTAAATATATAAAAAATTTGAGTTGATATTTCTAAGAGTTATTTCGTATTGCTTCTGTTCTCTTTTGGTTTTGCTTCTTGTCTTTATAAAAAAAAAATTGATGTTGACTGTTTAATTAAATGATAATGAAAAATTAGTAATTCTGGTTTTGTCTAGTTTTGATCCATAAATATTAATTTGGGCTCTTTAATTAATAATAAAATGCTAATATTTTTTGCCCATATTTAAACTCTTACTAAAACATAATAAAAGATATAAAAAAATATAATAACCTATTAGTATATATATAATCCTGAAGTAAAAAAAATCTTCAAAAAGTTGACATGACACTCTCCTCTTTCAGAATTTCGTTTTATCTTTTTTTACAATTTTCTCATTTTTAATAGCTTTTTAATTAATTATTTAGATAATTATTTAGAGATAATTATTATTTTAAAAAAAGATTGAGTTTAATCTCTAACTAATCAATAATTTAAAACTTAACTAATTTAAAATAAAATTTATTTATCTCCTTTTCTATCTCTTTATTTAACATTAGACTTTTTCTTTCCCTAAAACAAGAATTAAGTTTCAGACTTTTGTTTTTATAAATTTTGTAAATTTCTTTCTTTATTTGTTTATATGTGTTTCAGATTTTGAATAGGAATTAAGTTTCAGACTTTTATTTCTATAAATTTTAAAAATTTCTTTCTTTATTTATTTATATGTTTTTCAGATTTTGAATAGGAGAAGTAACAAAAAAAACTTCAGTTTAAATATATCGCCGTCTCTTCTACTTCAATTGAGGTAATGTTATATCTTTTCACAATTTTTATAAGTACATATGTCAGGATTGAGAGCGTTTTAATTTTTTCTGTTACATGATTTACGACTTTATTACTTTTTATTATTTAATGATACGTAATGGTGAGTGCTTTTAAATATTTCACATATATATATATATGAGTTCTTTGTTGGTACAAAAAGCAGTATCACAAAATGGATGAGGAATCAGATGAAAAGCCAGAATATTTTACTGCAGAAAATTTCCCTTTAGACCAATTGATCATGTAATTTAGCTGATATTGTTTGATCCTTTAATGGTGAAAACACAGAGAAAAACATTTATGGTTGTAAATGTGAGGATTATGTTTCAACCAACAATTAGCATATTTATAGTTCTCAACCAGTAATTATGTTTCATGGCTATGCATTTTACTTCTATATTAGGGCTTAACGGTTCTCTTGCAGCCCTACTTACATATTTATTAGTACATGCATATATGCACTTATGGATATTAATTGGCGCCAAGTTCCTGTGAATGTTGTGTAGTCAGCAGCTTTAGCCCACACAATAAGATTAGTACAGGTACCCTCCAATCATAAAAAAATTAATTAAAAAATAAATATTTGTGTGAAAAATTTCTAAGAGACTAATTTAAATAAAAAAAATAAAATTTAATGCATTAAAGAATTCAAATACCTAATCACTTATATTTAAATGTTGATCTTATAATTTAAAATTTAATTTTATTATCCATATATTAAAAAAATTATATCTAATAGTTTTCTTTTAAAATTAACTGTACTATTTGAAAAATTATTGATACATATATTATCCATAGCTATATCTTAATTTTTGATTTTTTATTCCATTTTATTATACGATAGGTATTTTATTTATAGTTCAAAATTAAGATTTGTTTACAATAGTTTGATGTATCTATTTTTCACTTTTCATTCTTGTTTTTTTAAAAAACAATCAGGGTGCATAATTCTTTTAGATTATATATTATTCTATGTTGTTTTTTTAAGTCAGAAGAAATAAGTTGAGGTAGGAATAAAAAAAATTAATCGCTCAACTTTTATAATTTTTAGTAAATAAATTGCATTGATATTTTTATTTCTTATTTTTATTTTGAAACAAACCCTTATCTAATTTTTTTTAAGTTTACAAATTAAAATATATGTCTATAAATACTCGCGCATAGAAGTGCGGGATCACGACTAGTCTTGAAATATAACATTAAAAGAAAACTAATAGCATTGACAATGAGCTAGCTATTCAGCAGGTTCAAAAATATGAAATCGCTTAGAGGACAATTATTAATTTTTTTAAAAAAAGAATGATATGATTGTCCTTTTTGTATTATGAATGGAAGTAGTAGATTTTTATTACATAATTTAGTTTATTTTAAATTTCTTATACTAAAAAAAAATTATATATGAGTCTCTTCTCTAACCTTGGGATCCTAGCCCCGCCTCTAATATATGTAATGTAGCTCTAAAATTCCTATAATATAACATTAAGATTCTTTACGGATAGTCTAAAATTATATATGGAAATCTTTGTTTATCATTTTTTTCGCCAAATGCATATTTTGCTCCTTGTACTTTGCTAAAAAGATCTTGTGGCCTCTTGTAGTTCGTGGATAACTTAACGTATCCTTGAATTTTTTTAAAAATATATTTATATATTTAATAAATCATTTGCCACTCTGGACATTAAATCTGAGAAGTTTGTGAATTGCACTCGCGCCTGCATGGAAAAACAAAGACAAATGGCAAAATTTTTTGCCATGCATAGGTCTATAGTTGTTTCCCTCTAATATGAAATTATTATTGGTTTTGTTATTTTTTGAAATATCATGGAAACGGATCTTCCATATTGTTCAGTTATCGTTTGAAAGAGATTAAACTGTAACCTCGGAAAAAAGAAGGTGTAATCGCATAAAGGCTGAAGTTTTTTTTCATATTGCCAAAGACATATATTTCTTCCTCTGTATTTTTCGTTTCATTGAGCGTGGAGATTTTTGGGGTTAAATAGTTAGAATGGGAATTAGGGATTTGTTAACTAACGGAAAGCAGTAGTGGAAAGTTTGGTTCTTTTGAAAAAAATAGGAATGGGTTAAGGTTTTTTTGAGAAATTAGTCAATAGCTCAGGAATTTATTCTCTTTTGCTGACATTGTTTCTATTGATTTGTCAAAATATGCTATTGATTTTTTGGTAGACTCTATGTTTTGATATCCTCTTTTTTTATTTATTGATTTAGGATGGTTGAGAAGCAGATAAACATAAGATGGGTTCATAGAGGCACAATGGTCTATGAACCACATGTAAGGTATATTGGTGGCATTGAATTCCTAGAGGAGGAAGTGGACATAGACAGGTGCTCATACTTTGAGTTAGTTGGTAAAGCAGAAGATTTTGGGTACCAAAATATAGCCAAGGTGTACCATAGATGGTTCATTACTGGTGAGACTGAGGTGTTTTCAAGTTTATACAATGATGAGGATGTGATGTTTGCCCTCAACTTCATACCTGATGGTGGAACCATAGAGGTTTATGTGGAGCATGGTATTGAATTAGCTGAAGTTGTTGAAGTAGGTGTTGATTTAATTGAGGGTGTAAATTAGAGGAATAATGACAAGGAAGGGGAATCTATTGGAGGGGCTAATGTGTAACAAGGAAGTAGGACAAGGGCTAATGTGTAATGGACAAGTGGGATAGGGGCAAATGTGCAAGAATCAGTTGTTGAGAGGGCTGATGTATAAGATGCAAAAGTGGCAGGGACATCTAGGCAAGAGTTTGGAGCTGGTTCACATAATACCAATAAGGGTGTTAGTGACAGTAGTAGTGAAGGAGAGAGTGAGGCTGAATATATCCCTACTAAAGTTGAAGAAAGCTCATCGTCTTCAGATGAGGATTATGAGGGAGATGGAGATGGAGAAAGAGTGGGGTCTGATGAGGGTAGTGATGTTAATGAGAAGTTGATTTCTACAAGAGAGGGTTAGAAGCTTTAAGAGGAGAATAAGTGCACCTGGTACTAAGGAAGTTGAAGATGTTCCGTTAGGTGAGGCTGGGACTAATTTTGGTTTCATAGGTGAGGATAATGCTGCAGGTAGTAATTCTGGGAATGATACTAATGATTGGTGTTGTTAGGGCTTGGTAATGCTAATGGTGGTGTGAGATTTGGTAGTGGTAATGCAGTTGGGTGTGTTGGCAGGGGAGGTCATACTGCAGCTACGGTTGTTGTCAGGGGAGGTCATATTGTAACAGGGTTTGTTAGCAGGGGAATTGGTAATAATAGTGCTGGTGTAGGAAGGAGAGGTAGTAATAATAATGCTGGTGTAGGCAACGGAGGTGGTAATGCTAGTGTTGGTCTTGGCAGGGGAAGAGGTAATGCAAGTGGTAGTGCCAGAGGAAGGGGTAGAACATCATCAAATGTTCAACCACCTACACTTGGGAGAAAGAGATATGTTGACAAGGGAGACCTTCTGGAATGGGGGGTTTTCATCAATGAAAGCATTGGACTTACAAAATTTTAGTTAACTTTTATGTTTGGCTAATCTATGTTGCATTTTTTACAAAACCATTTCGTGCTTGGTATTCATGTTTGTTGGAAATTTGTTTTATTTCATTCACCACTAAATGTGCCTACAAGAGCGATAACACAACCAACAAACTTGAAGAGTTTAGATGTGGTCATAGGGGACCTTGGTTTCAAAGCGGGCTTGAAATGGAAGGGAAAGAATGCAACAACAATAAGGCAGTTAGACTAGCAAAGAGCAACAAGATAATTCCACATGCAACAAACAAGAGAAGCTCAAGTATTTTATGAAAATTAAAGCAATCAATAATCACAAGGCAGTAACAACCCTACACAACAAAGTGGAAATGCCTAAATTGTTGTTTTAGAAGCTTGAAATTATTTAGTTTTTATCATTTTGATCATTCTGATAATACGTAATTTGGGAAGTTAAGACCTTGGTAACATTTTGCTTTTTGGTATGTTGGTCATGAACAATGAGATGATATACACTGTCAGACCTCTTTGTTCTTTTGCAAGTCTGTATCAGAATGCACAATTAGAATGCAAATATAAATGTCTTTTGTCAATTTCAGTCTTATTGTGTATTGCTGTGTATTGCTTCATTTTCTATTGCTTTTGGATACAACAATACAGAAAAACATATATCCAGTCAATTTAAACAATTTTAGGCATTTTCATTGAATTTTAGAAAGACAGTTACAAGATTTGCAACTACTTAATACATAATGTGGAATGCCTAACATTACACTTCCACAATAGGCTTTAACACCTTCTGCAAAATACAACTGTTGACCTCTACCTCGGCTACAACCACCCAAAGCAAATCTAAGAACAACACAAAAACACAAAACAAATACACCAAATACAACAAGCTTTATTATTTTGCACTTGTACTTCTTCTTTTCCTAGTCAAACTCCTTAATTCTCCTCAGCAATCCTAAAAATGACATGCTGCACATGGTCAGGCATTAGATGATCAAGCGACTAGAAAAAATTGCAAGCTCCGCTTTTCTAAACCCAAATCAAAAAATTTACAAATAGCAGGTCAGCATAATATTTCATTGTCATCAGAAGAAAACAAGTAAAAAAAAAAAAAAAAAAACCCTAATTTTATTAAAACCTAAAATTAACAAACCCTGTAATGTCTACAACTAAAGAATCTCCTTCCAGGATTCGCTTATATAAAGAACACCTTAAGCACAATCGTCAACCCACAATAGCAATTAGGGATTATGTATTACAAAAGACCGTCCATTACGCCACCCAAACAAAAATCCCTAATCTGTGAACCCTAAACTAGCTTGAAAGTGGAAGAAGAGAAAAAAAAATGAAAATCACGCTAGAGAGAGAGAGAGAGAGAGAGAGAGAGGTGAAAAAAAGATAGGTCATATGCCATGTGGGATGCTTTATGAAGCCTGCACTCACTTCTTGATACGTGCATTCTCAAATCTAATTACTAATGTGATAAGGGATTTATTAGATACACTTTTAAAAAATTTTAAGAATACATTGGCCACAAGGTTTTTTTTTCTTTTATCCAAGTACGGGGCAAAGTATGCATTTGGCCTCATTTTTTTAGTTTCTAACTTTTTCGTAGATTTTTCAAAAATTATAAGAGTATTTAATTAATGGAGATATAAATCAAAGCTAGATAAAAATTCCTAATTAAGATATATTTTAATTAAGATATAATAGGAAACTAATATAATCAATCAAATTAATTTATTTATTTTTTAGCGAATAAAATTTAGATTCAAATAAGAAATTAACATGACCAATCAAATAAAATTACATTTATTTTTTCAATCAATAAAATTAAAATCTTTAAAAATATTTTTGTTAATCTGTACATTTATTGGCGTTATTTTTAACAATTTTAATGCTCCACCTCCTCATTCCCACTTATATATTGAATGTTCGAGACAATATTGCAAAAAATTTTTTTTGTCGTCTTATTTGAAAATAGACTAATTTTTACCCGAAAGATTAAAGTTTTTAATTTTCTATATTTATATTGCTATAGGAACAGTATAATGTACTCAATTTACATTCATTATTAATGAATTATCAATTTAAAAAAAAAAAAAAAAAAAAAAAAAAAAACTCAACACAAGTATATAAACTATATTTATGAGAATTAATAATTTAAGATATGTTAAATATAATATATCAGATACTGAGGTACTATGACTTAATTATTGTTGCTTGTAAAATCTAAGATTTTAGGGAACTCAATTTACTTTTTAGCATTGAAAATTGAAAGGTATCCATTCTCCCAAATGAGCCATCCAATCTGTGCAAAGTAACCTTTCCTGTATAGACGTTGAAATTGGATAAACCATTATCTTTTCAACAGTTTTTTTTACTTCCTTCACAATACCAAAAATATCTGAGCTTTTGAGTTCCATTTTTATTAATTAAATCACACACCAATGACCAAACTTCAACCTGAATCTACTTCATGTTCTTATCCCAAGCCAAAGTAAATATATTAGATATATATGCAGACACATCAAAAAGTCTAAGTCTTGAAGAGGTCCAAGCAGCATTCTTTTGTAAGTCCTCTGTTCCAAAATTTCTCATAATATTCTGCGTATGTAAAATGTTTATAGACCGCAGGATGATGAGCGTCAACCAACTCCTCAGCAGGTCCTATTAAAGCATCAGGTGAAGGACAATAGAAGGTTGGAATAGATATTCTCTCTTTTTCACAGTTGACAACTGCTCTGTGGAGTATGCTTTTGTATCTACCATTGCTAATTACCTGAAGTAAAACTAATTAATGAAAAAGCTTTGGGTTTAATTTTAAGTTGAAATTAATTAATTTAATTAAATAATTTACCTGCATTTGATCACCAATGTTGACGATGAATGTATTGGGAATGGGATTAACAGCAACCCACTTGCCATTTCTGAGAACCTGCAATCCAGGCACCTGGTCTTGAAGAAGAATGGTGATTAAGTTAGGGTCAGTATGTCCAGGCAATCCATAAGTGAGCTGTGGTTGTGGACAAGGAGGATAATAATTGATGGCCATGTGCTGTCCATGCTTGCTTAATGACTTGTCAATGTAGTCTCTTTCCAGGCCTAAGCTTTCCGATATGGCTTCAAGCAGTGTCAGCACCAACACTCTCACACGCGTGCAATATTCAGCCACGTTGTTCCTGCAAACCAAATTAAATTATCAAGAAATGTTACTATAGTGTAAAAAACTAAGAAAAAAAAAAACAGTAAATCACCTAAAGGATGGAGGATTGGAAGGCCATTCTTTGATATAATCTTGGAGAGGATAACAATGGAGTCTCAAGAAGTCTCTCCAATTGGAGACCTTTTCAGTTTTTACATTGAAACTGGTAGACAGCCTGGTGGTTTTGGTTGGATCGTCTGAATAATTTTTCAATCTCTCACTTTCCGGTAATCTGAAGAACTCTGTGGCTGTTTCCAACATTTTATGGACAGCATGCTCAGGCAATCCATGGTTCTTCACCTGAAAGAAACCATCACACTGACATGCTTCGCCAATTTGCTGTATAACAAGAGAGCGATTGGGGCCATTAATACCCTCAAGATCTATAAGAGGAATAGAACCGTCGGATATCTGAACGTCGGAGAGATTTGGACGGTCGGATAAGGGACGGATATAGTTGGAAGGAATATGTTTAGCACCGGGGGATACAAGGTCAACCAGCAGTTGCTTAATGGAAGTCATTTTTTAATCAACTGGATATGAGTAAATCAGCGTTCGGCTAGTCGCCTATTAATAGCAATTCAAAATTGATTGCATTATCATATTTTTAATTTGACACCTAATTATGGGTTGCCCACCGATTGGTCCTACAGCTATTAACATTTACCATTTTGATTAAGATAATAAAATAAAGATATAATTCTATTAATTACCTATATCCAATGTATGGCCCCACCTATTTACTAAATTAGTGAAATAAATTTTTTTTAAAAAATTGTCCTTTGTCATTTTTTTTCGATGTATAATCATAAATATTTCATTTTAACAGAAAAATTTTATTTTCACCGGTTGTTTCATTGATGACGATGAACCTGTGTGGACAAGTACTCTCCATTATTTATAATTTTAAAAGACAGTGTTTATTTTCATGTTGTGGATTATAATTTGTTTTTATTATTTTTAATAACACTAAAAAACAAGATAACAACCACTAAAACATTTGAATTCAAAGAAGTAGTTTTCTTATAAAATTATTAGAAAATTAAGAAAAATCAAAATGAAATTATTCTCATAAAAAAAAGAATTCTATTCCAAATTCTCAACTTGAGGTGTTGTTAATGACTCCTTGTTATTTGTTCTAATTTTTTATAGCTATATACTCCTCCTTTGCAGGTGTCAAGCTGTTTTTCCATTTCAGTACAACTCCTGCTGACATAAGAACTCATCGTCATTCTGATTTCGTCGGCCTCTGAAAATTTGATGTTATTTTATAATTTTTTTTTTCTTTATTAAGTCGTTGATTTAACATGATAATGACTTGAGTAGTTACTATTTTCCTTCGAGTAACGTCATAGCGTATACGTCAGTATTTAGGCCTCAGCGGCTAATATCTGACGCAATCAATCACGTAAGCTGTTTCATTGCCGACCTCCTACCATCCTACTTGCACTTTTGGCTGTTAGAGCAAAATGTGTAAATGAATATGACTTTAAACCTGTAGCGCTCAAATCTCGTTTTGATAAAATTTAATTTGGTTTGAAGTTCAATGAATTTGAAAATGTTATATTCAAGCTTAGCTCTCTCTCTCTCTCTCTCTCTATATATATATATATATAATCGATAAAATTTGATGAGCTTTTTGAGCCGAATATAATTAGATTCGATAAAATTTAGTTTGATTTAAAATTCGATGAGCCTAAAAATTTTAAGCTCGAGACTCGTTTAAAATAAATATTATATATATATATATATATATATATAAAAGTTCGATAAGACTTGATGAGCTTTCGAGTTGAACATTATTTGGTTTGAGCTGGACTTGTTTGCTAATGAGTTAGCTCAAACTTGATTTGAGCCAAAATTTTTAAAACTTTTTTCGAGTTAAACTCGAACAGCTTGCGAGCAGCTGACTAGTCGGCTTGACTCATTTACACCCTACTCATTGAAATCCCTACTGACCTTCCAGTTGATTTTTTTATATATATTTTATAAGACGAATAATGGAAAATTCAAACTAAAGAAAGAAATTTTCTTTATTTAAATGAATAATTATATTTATGTCTCAACTTTTAATTTTTTAATTTTAATATCATAACCGAAGAACTTTACTATTAAATGTCTCAATTAATAATGTTTGCACAATGAAAAGCATTATTAAACTAAACTATTTTATCTCATAGCTTTACTTATTTTTGTTCTAGATTATTATCTTTCCTTTTTAATTTCTTTTATTATATTATCTTGAAACTAAAATAAAATTAATAGAAATTTTTGAGACTTTTCTAAATTGAATAAAAATTTTAAAAAAATATAAATTGAATGTATATTTATATTTGATGTTATTTATTAAGTCAAATAATTTATTTTAATTTTTTAGAAAAATAATTAAATAAATAAATTTATTGCAACTTTTAATAATTCACACATTAAATTATAAAAATTTTTAATTTAAATACCAAAATAGAAAAATTACAAAAATTTGATACCATAAATGAATTAACTATTCAATTAAAGAAGCATAAAGTTGTCTTGAGTTAGTTTGTTTTATTTTGTAAATGGATGACTTTTTATTCTTACTTTTTGAAAAACAAAATTGATCATGTCAAGTAACAATCACAAGTGGACCACTAGGTACAGCTAGGACGGGAGGATTTTGTTTTATTAATTGTTATTGACAAATGATTAATTCGAGTCCACGACGATGCCTAACCATCAGCCTTATCTTTTTAAATTCCTGTGGGCCATTACGGGAATAGAGCAGGTAGGTACGAATACGGTTCAGATTCAAATTATAACCGAATTAAAATCCAATCAGTCAAAATTGATATTAAATTGTAGTCAATGAATCTGGTTTTAAAATCGTAATGAAAACCGTAAATTTAAGGTTAAAGTTCGATTCCGACTCTTTATTTTTTAAAACCGAAACCGATGATTTCAGTTTGAAACCGTAAAAACATGTTCTTAAAAAAATTTCAACTTGTTTTTTAGTTTATTATAGTTTTTTAAAGTAATTTTAAAAATTTTTATTAAATTAATTTAGTTTTTTCAATAGTAATATTTATTATTATTATTTATTCAAACTACAAATCTCAAAAAATATATTTTAATAATATTATTTAATTTCGGTTTAAAAACGGAAAAAAACTGTAACCAGCGGTTTCAAAACCGTTTTAGAAATCGTCTAAAAGCAATTCGGTCCGGTTCCGATTATAAAAAAATTGAAACTGGAACCAGCAGTTTTGAAACCGAAATGACAGTTCTGGAACCGTGGTCATGCCTAAGAGCAGGCTTGCTCTTTTTTCTTTTTACTAATTTCTGTCCAATTGAAATATGCGGCCAATAAACCACTTAAAATAGGTTAGGATTGTAAATAGAGAAAACATTATACACTTAACTTGGAAAAAATCATAATAAATTTATTTTAAATTCAAATCAATTTCAACTTGAGCTAAACTCAAACTTGAATTTAGGGGTGTAATTCCGACGGTATGGAATGCAATAACCCTCGTTTTAATTCTGTTTCAAAATATTTTAAAATTGCATTCCATTCTATTTCAAATATTTTTCAAAATTTAAATTTTTTTTTCCATACCATTCGATTGAAATTCAGTTTGGAATTCGACAGTTCCAAATTTCTTAACCAAATACAAATCTTAACATATTATGATATTTTTTATGATGTAAATTTTTAAATTTAACAAGGAATAATCACCATATTTTTATATATACATACTAAAAAGATATAATTAAAATTCAAAAATAATAAATTAAAATCACATACTCCCTCTGTCTCATTTTGTTTAATTGTTATTTCTTTTTTGGATGTTACAAAATATTTGTAAAGTTTCTAAATTTAGATATATAAACAATTATTTTTTCTATAATAACTTTTATGATTGTTCATCAAATGAAGGACTTTTATTAATATCTTAATGAATTAAGGATAAAGAAAAACAAAATAACTTTTATTGTCTAAATTCTCAATATAAGTGTTTTGTCAAACCATGCAAACAAAATGATATGGAAAGAGTATAACTAAAAATCAAAATATTTAGTCTTACGTGTTTATAGATGGTAGGTATACTTCACCCCTAATATTTAATAATTCAGTGCATATAATTAACATCTTAATAATTAATAATAATAATATTATAAAATCAATAAAAGATAATACTATTCATCTTAGGATGTATCAATATATGTAGTCACCAAATCCATTAAAAAGTATTAAATTAAAAAAAAAAATCTATTATGAGTCTAAGTAAACTAAAATATTTCAAACCATATAATCTAATAAAAAGTAGAAAAATTATAACTGAGAATCATAATTTTCAACCCTAGAAAGTATATATGAGTATTCAAGTACATAGTATATATTAATTACTAATTAGGGTTGTTATTAAAATATTCTAATAAACTATGTAGTTTTAGAATTAAATAGAAATTTTCTTAAAAAAATATGAAGAATTAAAGGTATTTTATTCTAATCTTTAATTTAATATTTTATTTTAAATATATAATTATAAATTAAAGAATAATAAAATAAAAATTCGGTATATGGATTGGAATATGAAATTTTATTTTTTAGTTTCCATTCCATATTTCACATACCAATATTTTAAAAAAATGCATTCCATTTTAAATTCCGAATTCCAAAATTTCATTCCAAATTAAAATTTGGTTTAGAATTTTGATATGGATTGGTTTTGATCCAAGTTACACCCCTATCAGTATACATTTTTAATAAATTGATCTCCAGGTTTAAGACAACTTGACTCAACTCATTTAAAGTCATAATCATTTAATTCAAAAAGGTTTTGTATTACTTAAATAATTTCGATATTCAAATTTGACTCTAAAACCGTAAACTTAACAAAAAGCTCAACTTTTAGATTTTTTAAAATCAAATCAAACTATTAATCTTTTAAAATCATGGTTTTAGATTACTTTGGGTTTATTTGGATCAGTTGGACGGTTTAGATGGTTTAATGAACACCCTCACAAGAAACCATTCAAATAAGCATAATAAAATCTCCTTTTTGGTAAAACTAGATTAAGAAACGTGCCAATTAAGGTATGGTTTATTTTCGATTTTTTTTTCTTAAAAAATAAAGAAAGAGGAAAATAAGATAAAGAAGGAAAATAATAATAATAAAAAAAAAATCAATTCTCGTTCTTTTATTATTTTTCTCTCTTGTTTGGACGGAGGAAGAATATGAATCTTCCTTGTTTTGAAAACTATAAATTTACAATTTTAACTAGTATATTTATAGCCATACACTATGGAAGAGTGTGTAATATTGTAATTAGGTATGATTCATGCAATTTTTCTTAAAAATGCTTCATTTTCTCTCCAATTTAGAGATGTTTATTATATAAACAATTATCCAGGTATAAATATATAATATAATAATTAAATAATTTAAAAATAATCTCATTATATTACCATATTTTCTTATATTATATGTACATTGCATTCCAGTATAAATCAAGTTGACAAAATATAAGAATTAAACTATAGAGCACATGATTTTCATTTTTTAATTTCAAGTTTCTTTTATTCTTAGGCGTCAAGCTTCCCTAAATGTGCACGTGGGTTTGGCGGATTGAAGCCAGTTTTTATATTTATTTTATTTAAATTTTAGTATTTTTTTTAGGGATTGAGAACATGGGAAGAAATAAAAAAAATAATTCATTTGTTTCCCACTTTTTTTGTTACTTTTAAATTGGAACTTTTAGATAAATATTTTTATTAATTACTCATTCTGGAAAATTATCTTGATATACACAACCAGTAGATAGCTTAAGATTGGACTTATGGCTATCAATGAACTAAAAAAATACTTGTTAGTTCTTCAAATAGACTTGGAACCTTCCTAATCCTAGTGTAGTTAGGGCAAATCGATCAAGTTTGACAGATTTAGAATTGCTAATAATCAACCCTCAATCCTTAATTCTATGGGTTCCATAATTTCTCAAGTACATCATATTCCTAATTCGTTTGAGGAGTGAGGATGCGTGGGTTTTTTTGCAAAGGAATGAAAGGGGCTTAGTTAATTTCATTTTGTTAAATTGGTTTTTTCTTATTAGATTCATTCATTTAATCCTATGAAAAGGCGATCTTTTTAGAAAGAAATTAAAAAATGGCTCTTACCTTAGTAAGAGTTTTAATTTAGAGTCACCACCCTCTTTAGAGAAAATACTACGAATTAATCGATTTTTTTAGAATCGACTAATTCGGCTTTAAACCAAAGACTGAGTAAGGGAACTTGGTGCAGTATCAGGAAGGGGTTAGGTACCCGAACTGCCTAGTTAAAAACCGGCCTTTTTCGTTGTCCACACATTCATAACAAATAATAACATGATTAACTCTAATTGAGATGTAAAAAATTTTATGCATTTTGGAAACCATGACAAACATGCACATTATCTCATACATACAACATAAATTAAAACATCCAAATAAATTAAATTATCTCATACATTAAACTTGACAAATAAAAGCAATGAACAAACTTAAAGAAACAATCACTAGCTGTCACGACCTGTTTCCATGGGCCGGACCGGCACTAGGGCCCAGGTAAGCTTAAAGCCCCCAGGCCCGTAGTAAGCCTGAATCACTAAAATTCCACTTTTTCAATATAATTTCAAACATTCAGTCCATATTACTATGCAAAATAAATCTCATAATTATTTTATACTTCGGCCCAAATTTAACATCTTAAACATTTTACAGATTGAATTCAATTTACAATACATCACATTTATAATATGGGCTCTCAGAACTATCTCATCTATATTAATACACGGCTAAAAGTATATAAAATCTACAACTGCTGAGTCACTAATTGTTAGATATACATTGGATTCTTACACACATGGTTACATAGCAAAAATAATTATTGAACTAGGAAAATTTCTTTCTAGCCGTGCGGAGAAGAAACCGAGCTTAAATCGAATTAAAGAGAAAATTACTTCCTGAGAAGTCAAACAAGACATGTGAGTTCTCTAAGGAATAATAATTATTGTACAACACACGCATTCACTCAAATGTGTAAACATATCAATCTAGTCATCCGACTAGTTATACGCTCATGCAGTCATTCACACAAATGGCATATCACCAACACTCACAATTATTAACATCTTCACATAATCACTTCACGTGGAAATTGGTCTGTGGCGTCACCTAAACCCCAATGAGCCATCCTCACACATGGCCCACCCTCTCATAACGTGTGCACCAGGGAGCCGATCCCCCATATCCGGCCAAGCGGTTTAATCCTCACTTGACTTGCCCTCTCATTGTTTTTTCATTCTCTCTTTTCTTTTCCATACCAATAGGAGGCCACCCTGTGGTTTATCCATATTATCCATATCATATCATCAGGTGCACATGGGGGCGCCGATCTCCCATACGGCCAACGGTCTCGTAGACCACCCTCACAAACCCATGGTGACCCACTTCATCCCAACTCCACACATACAAGGCATAGCATTATCACAACACAATTAATCAAGTATTGCAATTAAATGCAAGCATAGCAAACAATTAATTAACATGATGCAAATACACAAGTAGACATTCATAGTTAATTGTAATTAAATAGAGAAATAATAATCAACAACATATTATTGTAATAATTGATCCATCGAAGATAAATAAATAATTAAATAACTAAATAATAACAATAATAATAATAATAATAATAATAATAATAATAATAATAATAATAATAATAATAATAATAATAATAATAATAATAATAATAATAATAATAAAATAATTAGAAAACTTTCTTTATTATGTATTAAGTTAAAGAATTAATTTAATAAACCAATTAATTTAATTATTGATTAAGACTAACCTAGGTTCTATTGAAATTTCGGCGGAATCTCCTTTAGAATTTGATCAACCCATAATTTAATAACAAATTTTCAAAGCCCATCCATCGGGCAATTCACATCAACTCATCACATCCGCTATAACCATAATCATTCATTTAATCTTTCACTCAATTCACACAGCCCATTCATCGGGCAGTCAATCCAAATAACCCGTCCTCTTTAGGCTACATACGTCATCCATCACGCACACATACACACATATGCACTTAGTAACTCCAAACCAACTAATCAATAAGTCATAATAGCCTTCGAGCATATTTCAACGATATTATTAAGTATTCTATACCTAATTACCAAATAACTATACATTTTTATAATAACACTTGATGTGCCATGTCAAATACAGATGCTCTCAATGGTAGTTTATATATTATACTTGCTCGTCTAAGCCTTAGATTTTAATTTCCCTCTAACAATATTTTAATAAAATTCCTAGGTTAACCAACATAAACATTAGCTAAGAACTCTCATTTCAATATCAAATCTTCTAATTATAACTAATATTCATGAAATGTATTTAGTAATATTCAATTTAAATTACTTAAATACTCAATTAAATTCATTAATTAGTTAATTCGGAATTTATACGAAAAATTGCGAATTGAGTCTTAGAGTATACCGATTGAAAATCAAACGACGGATCCACAGCACACGCGAGCAGAGGAAGATTCTGTCTTTTTGTGCCTCGCCGGATTGCCGCCGCCGCCTCGCATGATGGCTGAAAAAGTTAAAACCGCCCAGAATTTAGCCACGATCATACCATTCAACTCAAAATTCACTAAGAAGTCCATTTCCATCGTTGGTTTAATGAGATCAGCCCTTTAGTTGGCCGAAACGGGCTTGACAGCCGCCCCTCATCGCCGTTCATGGCGGTTCCTCAAAACTCAAGTGAAATCAAAAATCAATGGAGGGGAAATGTTCGTTTGGATGAGAGGAGTCGATTGAGACCACCCCCAGCACTTAAAGTCGATGGAAATTATAAGATTTTGCCGGAAAACTCCATCGCAGGGTGACGCGGCCTTCCAATCGCGATCTCTCTCGATTCAAGCCCTTATCACGCGAACCAAGGCCACTAGAGTGATTATCTCGTCGAGCTCTTAAGCTTAGAGTCCTCACTTGCCAAAAACGATGGCCGTTTGGCTGGAAAACGTGAAGGAGAGGGAGGAGGGGGCTGCCGCGCGCTGGAGGAAGAAGAAAAAGAAGAAGAGAAAAAGAAAAGGAAGGAAAAAAAAATCTAGAGCTTCTAGACCATTCTAGTTCGATTCGAACTGGTTTGGTCTAATTCAATGATTTGGCTCGATTTGCTTGGTTTTCGAGTTTTTCACTTGGTTTTTAGAAAATTCAAGTTGGTTTATGGATCCGATTTGATTTATTTTAATTATTTTACTTAGGTTTCAGAACATTTCTTATTTTACTCAATAATAATAAAAACAATAATAATAATGATATTTGATTTTAGGATAATTAATTTATATGGTAGTTACACCCATATATATTTTATAACAGATCAGTTGCTGGAGTTCCGTATTATTTTTCAAAAATTTTAAGTGTTCTCAAATCGAAATTTTCGATAATATATTTTTGGGCTTGGGCCCAACTGGCAAATTTGGACTCGAATAGAGACTGTATTGTATTCGCAGCCCACACAGTCAAAATTTCTTATTTTTTAATTTAATAAAAATTCAAAAGTTTTGAAAATAAAAATTCAGGGTATTTCACTAGCACATAATATACTCATTCATAAAAATTAGATAACAACCACATTAATTCACAATGATAAAATGATGAATGACAATGTTAATATGTTCTATGATAAGGTTAGATGAGTTAGATTTAATAAAACTAAAGAGCATTAAAATAAAGTGCATAAAAAGTAAAGTACCAGAATTTAAAGTGCTTGAAAATAAAAGGCAATAAATAAAAAGTATTTATTTAAAGATAAGACAAGATTAAGGTTCAAGGTTTTGATGTTCATCATGGATGATGAACAAATATACCCATCACCACTTGATAGGTGTTATTTTTATAGTATTTTTAATATAGTTTTATCAGGATTTTTTAGTATTTTTTATTACTTTAATTAGTTTCTATTTAGTTTTATTCATATTTTTGTTTAAAGCTTCCTTGAATCACATTTCACTTGATCTTGGGGAGTTTTGCAACATTTTTATAGGAAATCAACCAAAAATATAGAAAAGAGTATTCCTAGGTTCAGACTCTAGCACGCCCTGGGTATGTCATCTAGCACCCCTGTGTTGTGTTAAAGTGAATAGAGACTCTGAATCTAGCATGCCCGTGCTACAAGAAGTTGTCGATCCTTGAGCGTGCTCACTCTAGCACTACCAGTTCTACAACTGCCTTGAAGTCTCTAGACCCTGGCACGCCCAAGCCGTGCCAAAGAGCACGCCCGTGCCGCAAGTAACTTTTGACCCTTGAGCGTGCTCATCCAAGCACGGCCTGTGCTGCATCCACCTCATACAGCACGCCCAGACCGTGCTAGACAGCACGCTCGTGCTGAAGACCAGACTTTACCTTGGGCCAAGAATGTCAGTTCTAGCCCGTGACACTTGCATAGACTCGCAAGAGACGCTTTTCTGACTTGCCAATCAAGTAAATCCTATTTAGATGCTAAGAGAGTCCTGATTGGAGAGGGATACAAAGCCTAAATAGTTTTTTGCCTTAAGAAAATTTCTTACTCAATAAGAGATCTACTTTCCTAAAAGGATCAGGAAGATATTTTTAGAAAGGCTATAAAAAGAGAGAAACTAGCTAAGATTGAGGGTGATTTTCCATATACCATCTTTTGTTCTAATAATTCCTACATAGTTTTCTCTCTTCAAGACTTCAAGTTTTGAAGATTGGAGTGAAGATTTAAAGAAGTCGTTCAAGCTTATCGTTGACTAGTTTTTATTCTAAACTCTCTTTTTGTTTGTTATTCTTATGGGATTATTTACAAATTCAATTGAGTTTTATTTAATTACTATGTCAAACTAAACTCTCATTCTAGGGATTTGATGTAGCTTAATTTCGATTTCAATTTATAATATTAGATTTGCTTTCCTTTGTTTAAGGTATAATTTATTACTGAACTTAATGCTTCCAGACGTAGTTTTCCCCTGGATTGATTTATTTCATTAATCACTATCGGGAGAAGGGTTTTTTTGATATTAAAAAGGTAATAAATTATATGGGAATAATAACTAGATGCAAAAGCTATATGGTTGACTCATGGGGGGATTTTCATAAGTTAATGACCTTAGGTTATGAATTCATAAACAAATCATACAACTTAATGATTTAATTCATGTTTGATTGCACTATTAGAAGATAAGTAATTAGACCGGGTTAAAATAGCTAACAATACATCGGGAGAGCTTGTTAGTGATTTTAGGGTTGTTTCCCCTACTTGAACAATTAAAACTGATTAACAAACTAATAAAATAAATTGGATAGAATTAAGTGAAATCAAAATCCCTAGTAGTTTTTAATCCTTGGTTTCTTTTCATAAAATTGCGTTGCTTGATATCTTTCATTTCTCTTTCACTTATTTAGATTTTTGTTAAAATAATTCTCCTTATTGTCATCTAAATAATAGTAAATTAACACAATTTTGGTACTTGGTATACAATCCTTATGGGACTATACTCTACTCATTTTTTACTACTTGTCGCGATTTTGTAAACTTGCAAAAAAGCTTGTCAAGTTTTTGGCGCCGTTGCCGGGGATTAGCATTACCAATATCAGTACTAATTACCTTATTATTAATTTAGACATTTATTTTTTTTTTCACTTTCACTTTATCAAAAAGATTATTTCGGGTGTTTATGCAAAGAAGATTCGGTGGAACTGAGCCCTTAATCTTTGATCCAAAAACTGAAAAGACTTGTCACAGAAACAACACTGCTATGAGAGCACAAAGGAGAGAACAAGAGCAACAAGCAAATATGGATGATGATTTAGACATAGGGAACAATCCTCTATAAGGAGAACATCAAATTGTGCCACCAGGGCCCAATAATATTGCACATCTGAACAAAATAAAAATACAGTACGCCGTCCAACTAAACTTTCCTACCACAAATAATGGTGCTAAATATGAAGGATTAATCACAGGGCTAAAGCTAGCCCTTGAGGTACATGCTCCTACACTCAACATTTTTATAGACTCACAGTTAGTGGTAAACCAGATAACAAGTACCTTCGCCACTAAAGAATCGAATATAACAAAATACTACAATTTAGCCAAAGCTCTTCTTTACAAGCTAGAAAAAGAAGGAGGGGCCAGGCAAATCACACGGATTGACCAAACAGATAATAAAGAAGCAGACACTATAGCCAAAATTACAGCCCAAAGGGAAGAGCTGCCTGAAGATGTGATGTTAGAGTAACAAATTAAGTCAGCAAAGCTATGAACATGACGAAGTCTTCACAACTGAACCAAATAACAGTTGGATGAGATGAATCATTGATTTTATACAAAATGACATCCAACTAGTAGATAGACAAGAAGCTATCAAAATAAGTAGAAAAGCAGCCTACTACACACTCAGGGGTGGAGTATTATATAGAAAGTCAAAAACACACCCTTGGGCAAAATGCCTTACTAAAGAAGAAAGCGAATACCTCATCAGGGAAACACATGAAGGATTATGTGGGGCACACGGAGGATCGAACGTCATAATAAGAAAAATACTACTCTTGGGGTATCATTAGCGCACACCAAAAAAGGATGTTCGCCTTTTCATCTGTCATTGTTTTGCCTACCAAAAGTATGACCGAGTACCAAGAAAGCCTTAGTCAGAATTACAACCATTAGGCTTGACGTGGCCCTTCTCTCAAAGGGGCATGAAAATTTTTAGGTCCTTTTCCCGTTACAACCAGACAAAAGAAGTTTATGGTAGTTGTCATTGACCATTTCTTTAAATGGGTGGAAGCTGAAGCATTCAACACCATAACACTGGCTTGAATCATCAGCTTCTTTATGTATGGTATGCCTTATAAACTTATTACTGACAATGGTAAACAATTTGATTCAAGGACCTTCAGATCTTCCTGTGCGGATTGGTTTATCGAGCTCCACTTTACCTGGGTAGCCCATCCACAAACAAACGGTCTCACTAGAATAACAAATTGAACCATTATAAAAAGACTAAAGAAAATGCAAGCTGGGCGGACGAACTACACAGTGTACTTTGGGCATACCAAACCAAGCCTAAGCCAACCACAGGAGAGACCCCGTTTTCCGATGTGTACAGAACTGAAGCCGTGATCCCTATTGAAATCGGCACCCTAACCTTCCGAACAAATGAACACAACAACTTCGACAACAATGAAAACTTAAGGATGAGGAAATACCATAATCGATTAGTCCAAAGCAGATAATTCAAAGTGGATGACAGAGTACGGAAAAGGCTGAAATAACCAAAGGGTTGGCAGGCATGGGAAAACTCAGACAAAACTGGGAGGGCTTGTATGAAATCTCAAAATAACTAGACCCTAGCACCTATAAACTCAAAAAGCTCCATGGAACTGAACTTCCTCGAACATGGACTCAGACAATTTGCAAAAAGCTTATTATTTATTCACAAAATAAATGTAACTTACTTCTAGAGAAAAATAATAAAGGAATTCTCAGGTTTTTTCAGCCAACATATCAAGTCATAAGACCAAGTTGTAAAAGGGGAGATTAGAAGGGGAATCTGAATCTAAGGGCTAGAAAGACTTGATATGTTAAGTTTTTCCTGAAATTTGCTTCAAAACTCCTTGTCCTTACACTTTCTCTATACATGATATCTCGGACTTAACCAGTCCTCAACCATTCGAACTTAAGCAGTCCTTCAACAGTTTGGAGTTAAGCAGTCCTTAATCATTCGAACTTAAGCCGCCTCATGATTTAAAGCAGTCCTTAATCATTTGGACTTAAGCAATCCTCAAATAGCTCCGGCCTAGATAGTCCTTAATAATTCAAATTTAAAACAATCCTTATTCATTCAGGCATAAACAAATCCTTCAAACTCGAGCTCAGATTCAAAAACTATTTATCCTGCTAGTTCGACTTTCAGTAGCCAGCACAGTACAAGGTTAGCACATTTTATACTTGAGAAAAACATGCTTAAAATATAAAACGAAGGATAAGGTTGGCAAACTTAGAGAAATTCCATTAAGAAGTTCAAAAGAAAAAGACAAACAAGAGAAGGTCCCCCATATAAAAAACTACACTAAAGGACATAAATGACCAAACAATTAAGGGGGGACTATTGAGCATATATTGGATATTCAAGATGTCATACATCCCCCAATATCTCTAAGAGGAGATAGTGGAGGATTTTTCTCCATTTTCATGATCTCCCCCACTGCTCTTCTCCCCACTATAAATAGTAGAGTTGAGAACTCTAGAGATTATCTTGAAACACAATAAGTAATCAATCGACTCTTAATTATCAATGTTCGCCACTCTTTACTTTTCTCTAGACTACCATAATTCTCTATAAATACTCAATAATTATAATCTCATTTCTTGAGACTATCACTACCTAAAAGCTTATTAGTTCTTAACCATTTTATTGATTTTTATAATAAATACTACCATAATTATGGCATAAAAATCTTCAAATTTTTATGGGAAAAATTAAAAAAAAAAAGAACCAAAAAAAAAACACTAACCCATATATATTGTCAGAACTCAAAGGAGCAAGATAGAAAACAAAGTAAAAAATAAAAAATAAAACTTGAGTAGCGTGAGATCAATTTAGATTTGGTGACAATGTATTATTTTAGTAATAATAATAAAATAATGTAATGACATATCAATATTGATATATTTGTCACTGAAACTATATGATTACTTGTGACGATAAATATGTCAAAGTAAGATGATATAGAGGTAAAGAATTTCCAATTTAGTATTATCAAATCAATTTGCATCACTTTTTTATTAGAACGATGACAATCACTGTCATCATTAATAATTTGTCAGTGTCAACAAAAATAATTCCCTCTAAATTTTTTTATTGATAGTTTTAATTTCAAAATATAAAATCGCCTAAATAAATGATAATTATATCTGTTATAAAATCTAAAAATTTTATCACTATATTTTTCCTTATGTAATGTTAAATCTTATTTTCAAAATCAATTAAGATATGAATTATATTTTTTCCTTCTTGTTGACATTAATTACAATTAATGATGATATATATGCAGTACATAAAAGTATTTTAGTTTTGGCGACAATTTATTTTTTTACATAAGAATATTAAAAAATTTATTGACAAATAATAATGAGATGTTTGTCACCAAAGTTATATGATTATTAGCGACGATATATGTGTTACATTAAAATCATATAGAAAGTAAGGAAAATTTTGTCAATTGAATGTATTGGGAAATATAATAGCATACTATCGTAATTAACATACATAATTATCATTATCATTGTTAATAGTTTGTCAATATTACAAAAGCAATTTCCTCCAAAATTATTTTATCAATATATATAATTACAAATTGTAAAATCGTCTCAATAACATATGATTTTATGATTTTTTGTTCATCATAAAAATTTGATAATTTCATCTTTTTCCTTCAAAATAAGTAATGCCAATTTTTTACCTCCAAAATTAATTATGACATAAATTATATTTTTGTCACCAAATAGGATTATTATTGACAAGTTTTGTAATTAATGATACCATCAAAGCATAAAATTATTTGGGTGCCAATATATTATTTTTATACTAATATAAAAACTTTTAATGACAAATCAATAATGATAACTTTGTAACTGTAGCTATATAATTATTAGTGACAAGAATCATGTCACTACAAGACCATATACGAGTGAAAAAAATTTTGCCAGTTAACTTTATTACCAAATATATATGCATCACAATTACAATTACGCATGCTCCGTTTGTTTTCGTAAAATAACTTACAGAAAAATAACTTATTGAAAAATATTTTTCAAATGATTTATTTTCTGTTGTTTGGTTGTAATATTGAAAATTAGTTAAAAATATTAAAGTCATTATCTCATAAGACCATAAAAATATTAATAATAATAGAAATTTTATAATTTAAAAATTTTATTATTAAATATAAAAAGGATTAAAAAAAAGTAAATTATGAAAGCACCGGTGGTGGCCACTGGTGGTGGTCAGTGATAAATGGTGACTAATGGTAGTGACTACGATGATTAATAAATTAAAAAATATGAATTTATAAAGTTTATCAATGTCCAAAAAATATTTTACTCTCTGGAAGATGAGAAGTTATTTTTCTTAAAAAATGACTGAATTTTCATTTGATTTATTTTCATGAACTCTCTAAACAACGGAAAATTATGAAAAATATTTTCTTACAAGTTATTTTACGGAAAAAAATGAAGCTTCAATATATCACAATTAATATCATCATTAATATTTTTCAATATTACAAAAGTAATTCCCTCCAAAATTAGTGGTGTAAAATCTTCCTTCCAAGTGTAATCATGACAAAAGATAATAATTCCTAGTAAGTTGTCATTTTTTATGACCAACCATTTAACTTATAATGACAATATTTTGTTGTTACAAAAGTAAGTTATTAGTGACGATAATTTATTTTTATCATAATATGCTACCTTTTAGGTATAAAAATTTATCCGTCTCAAAATAATTTGTAATAAAAAGTGTAACTATTTGTAGTGAGAAAAACAAGTCAAGGACATGTTGCTGCCCTCTCTTATTCAACCTAGTTATAGCCCATACACTTGATTACTCCTATTTGTACAAAAAAAAAAAAAAAAAAAAATAATAATAATAATAATAAAATGTTTGGCGCTTTTTAATTATTATAGACATCTCAACAACATTACCATTAAAGATAAATATCTCTTGCCTATTATTGATCACTTGCTTGATGAATTGACCTCTGCTAAGTACTTTTCTTAAGATCGATTTCAGGGTTGGTTATCATCAAATTAGGAATGTATCCATAAATCCATGCATTCATAAGGGCATGTTATACCGCTAACCAAAAAATGCATTTACAAAAAAAAAAAAAAAAAAAAAAAAAATGAAGTCATATCCAAATACAGACAGTCAAGGCTAAAGAGTTTAAAGTCAAGTACATGCAAGCAAAGCCGAAGCTAACGAGACAATGGATTACCTTTCTTCTGGCAAGTCATCTGACCCTAGACAAGTGGTGTAGCTGCTGTATTACCCTCTGCATATGTCAAAGAGCGCCTTTTATTTCTCACCTTTTTTTTTTCTTTTTTTTTTTTGTAAATGATAACATTATTTTTGGGTAGACTGTAGCTAATGTGGCTAATGTGGTGGCAAACATTATTGCAAGTCATAAGAGAGCATCGGGACAACAAATTAATCTGCAAAAATCAAAAGTTTCTTTTAATAGGAGTTATTCACCAAAAATCAAGGAGTTAATCAAGAATAGGTTAGGAGTTAAAGCTATTTAGCACATGTCAAAGTACTTAGGACTTCCAGCAGTGATGACAGGAGTAAAAAATTAATTTTTCAAGCTATTTGCGATAGGGTGGATAAGAAACTAAAGGGTGGGAAGGAGAGAACCTTGTCGAGAGCAGGAAAGGAAGTACTGTTAAAGACTGTAGCTCAAGCAATTTCAACCTATAATATGAGTTGTTTTCTTTTCTTTGCAGAGATTTATCATAAGATTGAAAGTTTAATGGCTAAATTTTGGTAGAGACAAAGATAAGAGTAAAGAAAAATTCACAGGTGCTCTTGGGATAAGCTAAGTATTCCAAAGTGCAAAGGAGGTGTAGGTTTCGGGGATATCATGGATTTTAATCTTGCTCTTTTAGCAAAGCAAGGTTGGCGAATTCTTGAAAATTCGGATTCAATGGTCTCTCTTAATCTTAAAATCACAATACTTCACTCGGACTTCTTTTATGGAGGCAAAGATTGGTTGCAAACCCAGTTATTCATGGAAAGCTTATTGGTAGCCAAATCGGTGATTGAGATGGGAAGTAAATGGCAAGTTGGGTGGTGCTACAATTAAAATTTGGAAGGACGAATAGTTCTTTGTTTCTATCTGTTAGGGCACCAGGCTCTAATGCCAGTTTTTGGGTATCAGCTCTGATACCACTCGTTGGGCCCTTTTAACGAATTAAGAGAAAATTAATGCATCAGAAAAATAGAAATGGGATACACAGAAATTTACGTGGTTCACCCTCAACTGTTTAGGGCTACGTCCACGGGACAAACTCCGAATAATTCTTTCACTATTAAAAATAGTAGGTACACAAAGAGAGTAGTACAAAAAATAGTGGCACACAAAGTGTTTCTCAAAAACACCCCAAAATAATCCTCACTATTTTTCTCTCCCCTAGTTTTAGGAAACCCATCCTAAAACTAGAAAACTCTCTCGCTACATTTTTTTTTCTTTCGTTACTGCTGTGTGTACCAAAAGAAGCAAATCCTCTCCTATTTACAGGAGAGGTAATGCGAGAACCGTGTGTGAGTTACACATGGCTCTCCATTTAGATAATGGTTAGTTATCAACTTTCAGCCAACTTTTTAACATTTTTAAATAACACGTGTTTTCCTTTTTCTTTTTTGCCTTTTTAAATTTATTATGGGTCCCACTTGAGTGGGCACCGCACAACACTATCCTAGGGTGGTGTCCCCTCCTACTATTCTTGATGAGGAAGCCACGGTAAATCGTCTTCTGTTTTTCAGGAGCCAAAGCGATGGAATGTCACTCTAATTAATAATATTTTTCCTTCAACTGAAGCAGGTACCGTTTACTCTATTCCTCTTAGCTGAAGGAGAACTATTGACAAATTGGTTTGGCCTTTATCCAAGGATGGACAGTACAATGTAAGGAGCGGATATCATTTGATTCATGATCAAAGCTTATTGCAAATATATGCCTCTTTAGTGAACTTTGTCCTAGTGCTTTATGGAAATGTTTGTGGAAAATAGACATTAATTCCAAGCATCTTGTTCATCGTGCGTGTAAAAGACATCTCTCGGTTTCTAAAGCTCTTGCTCGAAAAGGTATGCAAATTGACTTTACTTGTGCAATCTGTGATCTTGAGAGTGAGAGTATCATTTATATCCTGAAGGATCGCATTGTTGCCCAACAATTCTGGAGGTATTCTCTACTTCGCCTTGTCACAGATGAATTCTAGGTTGCGAGGAGTTTCATGAAGTGGTTTGAGAGTTTAGCTTGGAAATTCAATTCAGAATAATTAGAGTCGTTCCCAATGATAACATGGGCAATTTGGCGTGCGTGCAACATAGTTAAATTCCATAATAAAAGGCTGAATATGGAGGCTATAGCTCAAATGGCAATATCTTGGTTGCATGAATTCCAACAGGTGAATATGTCTCTTACCAAGGTTAATAGCTCAGAGAGTGGATAAGATTTCTATCTTTCTTCTCATAAAAAAAAAAAAAAAAAAAAAAAAATTGAAGCGTTTTATTAGACGGTAAATTATTATCCAACTTATTTTTTGTAAATTAATTCATTATTTTATTATCACAGATTATATTTCATATTTTGCCTTCAAAAAATAATTTTTAAATCATATTTTAAATTATTATTAATTTTTATTTATGTCAGTTGACGTTACACATTTATCAAAAAAGTAATACTGCTAGTTACCGAAAAAAAGAAAATATTGCCGACTTCAATAAATTGCTACATATGTTCTGAGAGCAGTATTCATCAAATTACACCTTAATGTAGGATACCACAACCCAAAACCCTGTATAAGGAATTAACAGAGTCTCGTCTTTAACAAACCGAACAGACTCGACTCTGCTCTGCTCTCTCTATATGTATCTCTATTTTCTTTCCAAGAAACAAAACGAGAAAATTCTCTCTCCTCCAGAAAACACCAAGAAAACGTAAAAATGGAGAGCTTCATTTCCTTCTTTTACATAGCGTTCCTGATGATCGTCTGTACAGGTGTTTGTCATGCAAGACTACGTCCTCAAGCAGGTCCGTTCTCTTCTTCTTGATTCCGTTTACTTGAAGAGAGATTAAATTAAGGTTTCGAAATTTAATTTTATTGGAAACCAAACGGGAATTACACATTTCTCTTTTTCTTGATTACATCAACGGAACCCCATTTTGTTACTGCGAAAATGCATGAAAGCCATGAATTTGGTTGAACCTTTAATTATTATACTTTTTAATTGATTACAGTCCCGAGTTATTTGAAGTTCGTCAAGAATGGAACAGAATTTCCATCAGAAGAGTATTATGATTACATAGTTGTAGGAGGTGGAACTGCTGGTTGCCCATTGGCTGCTTCTTTGTCACAGTGGTACCGAGTTCTTGTTCTTGAACGCGGTGGGGTTTCTCATGGCAAACCCAATTTGATGAGTCAAGAAGGGTTCCTTGCCACACTTACCCAAGTAGATGCATTTGATTCTCCTGCCCAAGCCTTCACATCTGAGGATGGTGTCCCAAACGCCAGAGGACGCACTCTTGGTGGCAGCAGTGCCATTAATGCAGGATTTTATAGCAGAGCAGACCCAGAATTCTTTGCGAAATCAGGTGTGAATTGGGATTTGGGAATGGTGAATGAATCTTATGAGTGGGTTGAGAAGGCAATTGTGTTTAGGCCAGTGCTTAGAAAGTGGCAATCAGCATTTAAAGATGGGTTATTGGAGGCTGGGATTGATCCATATAATGGGTTCAGTTTAAATCATCTGATGGGCACGAAGATTGGTGGCTCCACTTTTGACGCTACAGGGGCGAGACATACTGCAGCTGATCTTCTCAATTATGCAAATCCTGCAAATATCGAAGTTGCTTTGTATGCAAGTGTGGAAAGAGTACTTTTGGCTTCTACTTCCTCATATTTGAAAAATTCAAAGACAACAGCAATTGGGGTTGTTTATCGTGATCACAAGGGACAATATCACCATGCAATGGTACGCGAAAATGGGGAAGTCATACTGTCTGCTGGTGCCATTGGAAGCCCACAGTTACTGTTGTTGAGTGGCATAGGTCCTAGACATTACCTATCATCCTGGGGTATTCCTGTATCATATAACCTTCCAACTGTGGGGCAGTACATGTATGATAATCCTAGAAATAGCATATCATTTGTGCCTTCTATCCCACTGGAGCATTCACTGATAGAGGTTGTTGGAATAACTAAAGTGGGGGCTTACCTTGAAGCAGCTTCCAATGTTATCCCATTTGCTTCCCCAGCTCGTTCTATTTTCATTAATACCCCATTCTCTGCACCTCTCTATCTAACTGTGGCAACACTAATGGAGAAAATCACCGGGCCACTTTCTACTGGCTCACTAAGGCTTGCTTCAGTAGATGTCAGAGTCAACCCAACTGTTCGATTCAATTACTTTTCAAACCCAGTAGATTTAGAGAAGTGTGTAAACGGGACACGCAAAATTGGGGATGTGTTGAGGAGTAGCTCTATGCAAGTGTTAAAGTTCAATGACTGGTTTGGAGGTAGAAGTTTCAGATTTGTAGGGCCTCAGCTGCCTTCTCGCCAATCTGACTATATGCAGATGGCTGATTTTTGTAAGCGAAGTGTTAGCACCATATGGCATTACCATGGAGGCTGTGTTATAGGGAAAGTGGTCGATCCTCATCATCGCGTTTTTGGTATTGCTGCTCTTCGAGTTGTTGATGGCTCAACATTTAGTATATCTCCAGGGACTAATCCTCAGGCTACTCTCATGATGCTGGGAAGGTATGTATCCTAATCATATACTAACACTAGTTCAATTCTTTTTCCTAATTAAGTACAAACTGAGTCTTGCTTGTCTTTCTTGGCAGATACGTGGGGCTGAAGATAATGAGAGATCGAATGAGATATTAAATATTCTTTGGTTAGGTTCCTACACGTAGATAGAAACAATAGAATGTACAAAAGAAGTGTTGTTGCCAATTTTGTAACTGTTTGAAGCTGCAACTTGAGCTTGTTTTCTACTTCTTCTACTGAGTTTATATGAATATATAATAATTGTAAATTTGAGTCTGTAATTCTAATTCAGCTATACTTGGTTTCTTTTTTGTTTTTCCTGAGAGCTACTTTGCAAAACCAAACCTCTTACATTACTGAAAGAGTTCTCTCAATCAAGGTGACAAAAGCAAAGAAAACTGAAAATTCATTAGTGCTTTCAGGTTGGTGATCGCAGGATTCAAAAATGGAGCTAGGGATTATCCAACGTTAAACACGGTGGGAGGATAGAGCTGGTGTGGGTCATTTTAATTATTTTAGGTATTAACTTTATTATGATTAAGGTTATTTTACTATCTACTCATACTAATAATTATGCTATATTTTTCCTTAAAAAATACTAATAATTGTTCTATATATTAAATAATGAAATAAAATTTTAAAACTTTTAAATATAAATATTAAAATATATAAATAACTAAATCCTTATTAATTCAAAATTTTAGCCAAATCATGTCTTCTGGGGTTGGTGGTCTTCTCATTAATGTAGCTGAGTGAGAGATTGAAAGCATATTGTATATTTAATATGGAGAGAAGACTACAATACAAAACTTAAAATTTTGTATCTACAGAGAAACATCCATTTCCATTAGATTTAAGCGACTTTATTGTGAATCGCTGGATTTAAAAAATCTTTAATAACTTGCTACCATTAGATATAAGCGATTTTATTGTAAATGGTTGGATTTGAAAATCTTTAACAACTTGCTACCCGGGTCATTGTTTGTTATTCATATATCTTATTAGATATTATTTTATTTATTATTAAACACTAATATATATTATTCAGTAATAATAAAAATATTAATTTTCTTTTTAATAAACAATTAAAATAAAAACTTATTTAGTTTTCCTCTAAAATAAAATTAAAAAAACAAATATTTTCTTCTGAAAAGCTTAATTATCTGAACAACGTTTTAAAATTATTTAATGCTCATAATTTAATTTGTGGTTATCTATTAACTTATACTTTCAAAGCGATATCAAAAATTTTAAATTTCATAACTTTTATAAAATTTTGTTATTCAATTCCTAAATGTTTTCTCGAGAGGAGACTTCAATCTGATGTACATAGTTTATTAGCCATGTGTCAATAGATTAGAAACTTTATGTGGGTACATAATTTACCCACTTCTCTATCATAGTAAAAATCTTAATATAGATTAGTTATTGTAGTCAACTGATTCTTAACTAGACATGCCACATAAGTTTAATTGTAACCATAGTTTACTAGAATAGTTAATTAGCAGCTGTTAAAGATACTTGTACATATACAGGAGGAAAGTAATCAGTAAATCATTTGAGATATTTTTTGCATTTGAGAATTCTTCTCTTTTCTGTGCATAGTATCAAGGCCGCCATTAAAGGCCTTATTGTATTACTCTGAGATTTTCAATCTCTTGACTCTTGATTACTTCTACTTCTGCTGATTTTTTTTTTTTTTTACTCAGAATTGTGATCCCTTATAATTGTTGGAGATGATTCCTTAAGTTGTAAGCCTATTGGTTGGGACTCAAAAGATGAGAAGCGATCCAGACCCTATTGACAATCCTTTGAAGCTGATAAACTATGAAAGTCTAAAAGGGTGCCTATTCAGAATAAACAATACTTGGATTGAAAATGCCATGTGTAGTTATTGCTGCTATGGCTTTTATTTGTTGCATGTGTTTTTATTTGCTGCAAAATAGGTCAATTAGTTAACTTATATGGAGAGCAAATCTTTCCTATTTATTTGGTTAAATTGTCTTTGTGGTCCTTAGAAGTAGCAAAAGTTATTGCATTCTATTCTATTTATTTTTCTATCATCAGCAGAGTCGGGCAAGAAAAATGTCAATAGAAGTATTTTATTCTCAACTTTCAGCATGCAGCAGTTCTCATTCTAATAAGAGTTTTATACTTTCTCAATAGCTCTGACTGGGACCTATCAGTGGTATTAGAGCCATGGCAACGAACAAGGAATGAATTAAAAACTTGGAGGCTGGGCTAGGAAAACTCCAGGATAGTATGGGTCGGATGGAACTTGGCATTGCTGACAAGTTGCAACATATGGAGAAAGCAATGACAAAGCTTTTTGCAGCTGTACTCTCTAGTAAAGATGGAACCAGCAACACCAGTGATCGTAACAGCCACTTTCATAGTAACAGAGAAGCATGTAGAGAGGGTGGGAGGCCGACATTCTCCTCTAAATTGGCAAAACTTGAATTTTCGAGATATTTCGGAGACGATCCCACCGAATGGTTCACCTGAGTGGATCAATTCTTTGAATACCAGGACACTTTAGCCTCTTAAAAGGTGTCATTGGCTTCCTTTCAATTGGAAGGAGAAGCCAACCAGTGGTGGCAATGGCTACGCCGGGTTACCAAGAAGAAGGGAAGGAGGTTACGTGGGAAATTTTTGTTGAGGAATTATGGTCTCGTTTCGACCCAACAGATTGTGATGACTTTGATGAATCTCTATAACAAATGTGATAGATTGGCTCCTTAACAGATTATCAAAGGGAATTTGAGCGACTAGGAAATAGGGTGCAGGGATGGACTCAAAGGGCCTTGGTGGGATTCATGGGCAGACTTAAGCCGGAGATCATTGGCGGCAGTAGGATGTTCAAACTGAAGTCATTAAAGGAAGCTATCAATTTGGCTCGAATGCGAGATGAGCAATTACTACGGCAAAGGAAAGCAACTCGCTCATATAATCAATCGGATGCTTCATCTCCAACAAAAAGTAAGGCAGCCACTCCGATGAAGCGACTTACTTGGGACGAGATGCAGAAAAGACGAGCTCAAGGACTTTGTTTCAATTATGATGAGAAGTTCACTCCTGGACATAGGTGTTCTAAGCCTCAATTGCTACTACTTGATGGCAGAATTGAAGATGGAGAGATTGATAATGATGCGTCGTATGCCAACTTTCACACAGAACTAGAAATATCACTACGTGCCCTCACTGGTTGGTCCATACCATGCGTATCTCAGTCAAGATAGGACCTTCTGAGTTGATTATTCTTATTGCTAGCGGGTCAACTGACAATTTTATCAATGAAAGGGTCGTTGGGTTACTGAAATTTCCCATGGTACCAACGAGCCTTTTAATGTGAAAGTTGCTAAAGGCGGTCACTTGCGATGCAATGAGAAATTAAAAAATGTTCCTTTTTTTTTTTTTTTTTTTGGAAGGTATACCCTTTGTTGTCACTCTATATACTTTGCCGTTAATAGGGTTGGATATGGTGTTAGGAATTTATTGGCTTGAGCAATTGGGTACGGTGAATTGCAATTGGAAGCAATTGACAATGGATTTCCAGTGGAATGGCCAGCACCATCAACTAAAAGGGATCGACAACTAGTCAATCTAATCTTATTCATTGAAAGTAATGACAAAGGAGCTGAGACAAGGAGGATCTATATTTGCAATCTGTCTACAGATTTCACAAGAAGTATTGCTGGACGGAATCCATCCAGATATGAGAGCTTGCTTCAGCAATTTGAGGATATTTACCAAAAGCCAAATGAGCTTCCTCCGGAAAGGGAAATTGACCACCACATTACTTGAAAGAAGGAACATACCCCATCAATGTTCATACCTACAGGTATGCCTACTTTCAAAAAGCTGAAATTGAGAAACAGGTTCATGACATGTTAAAATTGGGGTTAATTCAAACCAACACAAGTCCTTTTTCTTCTCCTGTTCTATTAGTTAAGAAAAAAGATAGATCCTGACGGTTTTGCACCAATTATAGAGCTCTTAATACTGCAACCATTAGGGACAGATTTCCAATTCCCACAGTTGATGATATGCTAGATGAACTTCATGGGGCTGCTTACTTTACTAAACTTGATTTGAGATTAGGATTCCATCAGGTTCGGGTTCACCCTAGTGACATAAATAAAACCGCCCTCCACACACACAATGGCTATTATGAGTATTTAGTAATGCCCTTTGATTATTTATGCAATGCTTCCTCAACCTTTCAAGCCATAATGAACTCTGTATTTTGCCCATACTTACAAAAATTTGTGTTAGTTTTTTTTATGATGTTTTTATTTATAGCCCCAATTAGAACATGCATCTTGAATATGTTAAAAAGGCTTTTGAAATCTTACGGCATCACAAACTTTTCATCAAGCTTAGTAAATGTGCATTTGGCCAGCAAGAAATAGAGTATTTTGGTCATATTGTTTCTCATGAAGGTGTCAAGGTGGATCAGGGAAAAATATGGGCAGTGCTTGAATGGCCCAGACCTACTAATATCTCTGATTTGCATGGTTTAGGCCTCATAGGTTATTACAAGAAGTTTGTTTATGATTGCTCAGCCATTAACCAATTTGTTGAAAAAGGGACAGTTCGCTTGGTCAGAGGAAGCAGAAAGGTCATTCTTAGCTTTGAAGCAAGCAATGAATACCACCCCAACACTCGCTATGCCTAATTTCAATGATTCTTTTCTCATTGCAACTGACGCTTCTAATGACGACATTAGCGCGGTATTGACTCAATAAGGAAAACCAATTGCCTTTATGAGTCGAGCCTTAGGAATTTCAAAGCAGTCATGGTCAACATATGCCAAAGAGATGCTGGCAATTATCTAAGCTATTCACACATGGCGGCCATATCTGCTAGGCCGTAAGGTTTACATTTCAGACTGACCAATGGAGTCTCAAGTACCTAATGGAGCAGCGAATTGTCACCCTGGAACAGCAAAACTAGGTTTCCAAGCTACTTGGGTATGATTATGAAATCATCTATAAGCTAGGGCGGGAAAATTCTATCGTGGATGCCTTATCATGTGTTATGGGCAGTCCCAACCTTAATACTCTCTTCATTCCACAGACGTCTTTATGGGATGCAATAAAGGCAGCAACTATAAAGCATCCTTATATGATCCGCGTCAGCAAATTAGCAACTGAAAATCCTAGAGCACCATGTGGCGTAATGGCTTAATTCATTATAAGAATCGCGTGGTTATTCCAACCAATTCTAATTTGGTTACTCGGCTCTTTCAGGAATTTCATGATTCACCATGTGGAGGGCATTTAGGTGTCTTACACACATACAAGAGAGTGGCACACCAATTCTATTGGCCATTAATGCATAAAGTGATTAAGCAATATGTTGCTTCCTGTGCTATTTGCCAAAGAAAAAAAGCATCAACTTCATCGCCCCGCGGGTCTTCTCCAACCATTGTCCATTCCTCACCAAGTCTACGATGATATAACTATGGATTTCATTGACGGACTTCCGATGTCTAATGGAAAAACTCTATCCTTGTGGTGGTTTATCGGCTAAGCAAGTATGCCCATTTCCTGTCATTGTCACATCTTCATACTGTAAAATTAATTGCTAAAAAATTTATTGACGGAGTCATTAAACTTCATGGGATGCCCAAGTCTATTGTCAGTGACCGCGATCCTATTTTCATAAGCCATTTTTGGCATGAATTCTTCAAGATGTCAGGTACCAAACTCAATATGAGCTCAATGACGGATAGTCTGAAGTGATAAACAGATGTCTTGAGCAGTATCTCCATTGTTTTGCATCTTAATAGCCTCGTAAGTAGAGCTCTTATCTTCCCTGGACAAAATTTTGGTACAATACCTCTTATCATATTTCTATTGGGATGTGTCCCTTCCAAGCATTATATGGCAGACCACCGCTAATGGTTCTATATCATGACATGGGCCCCTCTCCTAATCATGAGGTAGATCAGACATTGGCCATAAGAGACGAAATTTTGTAGTAACTCAAAACAAATTTATCTCGCGCAATCAACCGAATGAAATAAGTAGCTAATTCAAAAAGGCGAGGAGTTGAGTATCAAATGGGTGATCTAGTTTATCTCAAACTGTAACCCTATCGCCAACACTCTGTGCATAAGAGAGCTCACCAAAAGTTAGCAGGTCATTACTATGGACCATTCCCCATTAAAGAAAGACTTGGAAAATTAGCCTACAAACGTCAACTGCCAGATACCGTGGGTACAAATTTGCCGCTGTTAATAGATGATGGGGACATTTATTGGAGCCAAAGGAGATTTTGGATACTAGATGGGTTAAGAAGGGATCACGGTTCGTGGAAGAAAGTCTTGTCCAGTGGAAACATTTACCAGCAGAAGATGCAACTTAGGAAAATACTCAGGAGCTAATGGGTAGATTTCTCAATTTGAACCTTGATTACAAGGTTCCACTGAAAGAGGGGAGGAATGATAAACTACGAAAGTCTAAAAGGGTGCCTATTCATAATAAAAAAATACTTGGACTGATAGTGCCAAGTGTAGTTACTGCTGTTGTGTCTTTTATTTGTTGCATGTGTTTTTATTTGCTACAGAATAGGTCAATTAGTTAACTTATTTGGTAAGCAAATCTTTGCTATTTATTTGTTTAAGTTGTCGTTATGGTCCTTAGAAGCAGGAAAAGTTATTGCATTCTATTTCTATTTATTTTTGTATCAGCAATAGAGTTAGGTAGGAAAAATTTTCAATAGAAGTATTTTATTCTCAACTTCTAGTACGCAACAGTTCTCATTCTAGTAAGAGTCTCATACTTTCTCAATAGCTTCGATTGGGACCTATCAGAAGCTTCAAAGATTAACTTATTGGAGTTTAACTCTAGTAAGTGTTCCATTATATGGTCAAAACTACCTCTCTTGGAGTTGGTCAATGTTAACTGCTCTCAAAGTAAAGGATAAGCATGGGTTCATAAAACAAAAAAAAATGCAAAATACCGAAACTAGAGCACCTCTCTTTAAAAAATGGCTACATGCTGATGCAATGGTAGTTTCTTGGATCTTAAATTCCATTTAAAAGGAATTGGTGTGTGATTTTCTTTATGCAACTAATGCAAAAGATTTGTGGAATATGATAGCTCAAAGATATGAAGAAAGTAATGGTCCATTGCAGTTTTCAATTAAAAGAGAAATAAGCAACACTGGTAATCAAATTCTTCTTATGGACCCTCTTCCAAATTTGAATAAAGCTTATTATAAGACTTTAATAGTTGAAAAGCAAAGAGTTGTTAATGACTCTGTTATGGAAATCAATGAATCTCCTACTATCATGTTAGCTTAAGGAAGAGGTATTGCTAAAGACAATACGTACAATTTCAAGAAGAAAGGGAATTGGAAGAAGGATGAGCATTATTAGGAGCATTGTAGAGTTGGGGGTCGCATAAAGCTGGAGAGTTGTTTTAAGCTTTATGGATACCCTAATTGGTATTAAGAGTATAGGCAGAAATCAAGGAACATAAATGCAAAGGCAAATGCTACAACACAATTGATGGAAACACCAATGGACATGTTTAATATTGAAACCCATGCATCTTACAGTAACTGGACTGATAATCTGACACATATAGTTCAACAAGAGGTATTAAAAGCAATGAAAGGTAAAACCATTAACACTTGCTGTGAAACCAGTAATGCAATAAACATTACAGGCTTTGCAGGTAAGAATTCTCATTATCTCATGTCTAACACTTATTCAAAGGCAAAGGGGTGATTGAATTGTGGATATTGGAATCATAAATCGCATGACCTACAATCTAGATTTCTTTGACCTGATAACCACATTACAATAAACCTAGAACAATCAAATTACCAGATTGCTCAATTAGGTTAGTAACCCATATTGGCACCATAAAATTACATCTTAGAATTACTTTAAGAAATGTTACATATGTACTTAGTTTTAAATCTAGCCTCATTTTATAACCCAATTGACCATATCAAACCTTGTTTTAGTTAATTCTCTGTCTGATTCTTATGTTTTATAGGATATGCTAAGAGAAGTATTGTTGTTAGCAAAGTATCAGATGGATTCTCCATACTTAATTGTAACTCTTTTCAAAGTAAATCTTTCTATTATCATTCAAGCATTTGCAATTATCATGCTAAAAATTTAGCAGCATTATGACATTCTAGATTAAATCATGTATCCCCCCAAAGATTGAAACACATTCAATTTTTATCTCAATATGATTTTTTCTGATTACACATGTCCAGCTGTTTGTCCATTAGCCAAAGAATATAGACTTCCTTTTCACACTAGTACCACAATTAGTAAAGAGGTTTTTGAATTAATTCATATTACCTTTAGGGGCCATATAAAACCACTTCTTTACCTAGAGTTGTTTTCATGCTTACAATTGTGGATGAATACAGCAAGTATGTCTCAGTCTATATGCTTTCACATAAATCATTAAATCATTTCTATAATTTAGTAGAAACACAGTTCCATAAAGTCATCAAGAAAATCAAAATTGACAATGGAACTGAATTTATCAATCAAAATTATAAAGAATTATTTCTCTTTAAATGGACAATCCATCAAAGATCTTGTCCTTACACACCTCAACAAAATGGGATTGTTGAAAGGATGCATAAATCCTTGCTTCAAATTGATGGATCTTTGATGTTTTCAGTTTTTTGAATGATGTGAGTCTAAAATTTTGCTTCAACTCGAAAACACCTTTTGAGTGTCATTTGATAAAACTCCAAAAATAAAAAACTTTAGAGTCATAGTGTGTTTGTGTTATGCTACTAATGTCAACCTAGCAATATCAAAATTTGACCCTCAAGCCACTGCTTTTATGTTTTTAAGCTACTTCCAGCAACATAAAGCTTAGATGGTTTACTTATTGTCACACTGATTTATTCTACAATTGATCCACTTGCACATTCTCCTCTCAACTCATCACAACAACTTGAAATAGTTACAATAGACACTAACTCCTCTCACTCACCAAATCAACTTGATTTTGTCAATAATACTGACTCCCTTATCACCATTGCACCATATCAATTATCAATTACTAATAACATTTTACCAATTTTATCCCCTCAAACATCTTTGCTAATAACATAAATAGACCTGAGCTTACCTTTAACCAATAACATTCCATTAAGAAGAAGTAATAAAGTGCCATCTAAACTTAATTAGTTACAAGATTTTGTTTCAATTGTGCACTCCAATAACACAAGTTCTCTTGCTTCAGCTACAATCTCATGTACTATACCTACCTTTTTATTCTAATAATTTCTCCCTTAGTGTATCATATTTGGCCTTTCAATCCAATTTGTCCAAAATTCATGAACGTTTTACTTTTAATCAAGTAAAACATGATAAGAATTAGGTTGATACAATGATAAAAGAATTAGATGCTCTTAAGAATAATGAAACTTGGTTCATTACTGTTTTTACACTAGGTCAAAAGGTTATAGGGAGTAAGTGGCTTATAGGGTAGAGTACTTACCCAATGGTGAAGTTTACATATACTGGCCAGGCTTGTAGCCAAGGGGTACAATCAGTTGTTCAGCCTAGATTATACAGATACCTTCTCACCTATTGCCAAACTAGTAACTTGTAACGCCCCATTTTTTCTGTGTCTGAAATAATAAGTTACCGGTCTGTGAATAGTATCATCGGTCCGAGAATAAATATTATTTTTGTCCGGAAAAATTACTATGTATGTTTAAGTGTATACATTATTTTTATGGGTAGAAAGTAAGTAATGAATATTTTTTGGAGAAATTAGAGAATTAGTGAATAGTGAATTATGTTGTTATATTAATTAAAGAAATTAGAGGAATTTTGTAGCTATGGCAACTAGTTATTCTTGGCATGTCCATCAATCTGACACAAATAATGCATATTTACATGGTTTTTTGGATGAAGAAATTTACATGCAGCCACTTGATGGTTATAAAAAAAGCAAAACTTGGCTAAGTGTGCAAGTCACAAAGATCCTTGTATGGCTTGAAGCAAGTTGGCAGACAATTGAACAGGGAATTCACCATAAAAGTCAAACTATTTGGTTTTCAACAATTGCACTATGATCATTACCTATTTATTAAAGGTTCAAGTTCACATTTCCTAGCTCTTTTTGTTTATATTGATGATGTGTTAGTTACTGGGGCTAACGAGAGTTTAATTCAGGCTACTAAAGCCTTTTTACATGATTAGTTTACCATAAAAGACCTAGGTCATACCGAGTTTTTCTTAGGCTTGGAAATTACTAAATCTGATTTTGGTATGTATGTTTCACAAAAAAAAAAACTATATTAATGATCACTTAAAGAGCACTGGATTACTTGCTTTAAAATTAATTGCTAATTCCATGAGCAAGTGCATCAAGCTTATCCCTGATATGGGTCCTTTAATGTTAAATCTTAACCAGTTTAGGAGACTCATAGGTAGGTTAGTATCTGAGCCTTACTAGATTAGATATAACTAATGTAAAGTGTATGGTCTTATTAGACCAGATAACTTATGTGAAGAAAGAATATATCATATTTCTTTTTATTGTGTTATATATTTTCAATCTCTACACCACTATATATATACACAAGATTGTTCCAGTATAGGAAGTAATCTAAATAGGAATAAACCTAAACTAGGAAAGACAATATTTACTTTAATTACAAAGATTTCAACACTCCCTGTAACGTCACATTTTTCTATGTCTGACATAGTAAGTTGTGACATCCTATTGAATTGAGTCGTTGCTTAGAGTCGAGTCGGGCTCACCCAAAACCCGGTTCGAGCTATTAGAGTCCAGAGTGGGGTAGAATGGGAGGTAATTGCAATAAGGAAAAGAAGTGGACTTACTTGAAGGAAGTAAAAAGATCAAAGTATAAGGATTAGGACTTACTTGCACTAAAAGATAAAGCTTAGGTATTAAGTTGTAACATATTGACACTTGAGGTACCATTTGGTAATTTTACACACAAAATCATGATATTTTTGGAGATGTACCCGAGACTTCCATTTCACTTTCCCATTTTTCATCTTTATCTTCTTCATCTCCTTCATCTACTTCCTTTACCTTACTTTCCCTTCCTTTCTCCATCAATTTTCATGGGATTCAAGCATTAATTCAACTTCTATTCTATCCAAGTAAGTAAACCTTTTTGAATTTCATACTTGAATCATTTGGTGATATTTTAGAGTATTCATAAGAATTCTTATGTATAGGAGATGTGAGCTCAAAGGTAGAAGGAAGCTAAGAAGAAGATTCCAAGCTTGTTAAGTGAAGGTGTGCTATCTCTTTTAGTTTAATTCATTTCCTTGCATGAGAATTTGTGTGGTGTGTTGATAATGAGAAAATATATTGTTTAACGTTGAGTAAGAAGACTGAAAATGGTGAAAAAGCATGAGATGAAATGAATAAATGAAGTAGATATTGAGTTTATACTGAAATAGGTTTTGCTGGAAAAGTAACCAATAACTTCACCTTGATTTTGACCCTATTTAATGATGGAATTAGGAAGTGTCATAGAAGAGTTATGTTTTCCTCTATGTGTTAGCTTTCCATGGGTTTTTGAATCACCTAAATCGGAGTTATAGATTGAGAGATATGATCAAAAGAGTACAGACTGCGCAGGCTGGAAAACACGATGCACGCTCGCGAATTTCATGTCGAGCTCGCGAATTGTGCCTGTAAACTCTCTGACTCTCATTTTGCACTTCTCGCGCTCGCGAATTTGATTGCGCGCTCGCGAATTTGGCCTGTAAACTCACTGACCCTCATGTGTGCTTCTCGCGCTCGCGACTTTGCATGGCGTGCTCGCGACATGTGTTTTGATGCTCATTTGGACCTCATTTTCTATGTAATTGTATTCCTTTGCTCAACTTGTATGCCTCCAATCATTTTAAAACAAAAAGACAACATGAACACATGTATAAACACAAAATGCAAGCATGCAAATGATGTGAAACTAACATGATGCAAATGATGTGAAATTAACATGACACAAGTTGCGCGCTTGGTGAGGCTATCAGCATACAGGTAAGCAGTATGGTTTATGAAATTATGAAGCAGTTAATATGCTTTTGTTTTATATATTGACATACCAATAATATGCTCCATTGAGGTTAGGTAGAAACCACTTAGATAAGGCTATGTCGCGACATAGGATAGCAGATCTGCGCCCCATACAGTTTGGTACTCCGGCTACAGGCCGTTGAGTGGATATGATTATATAATGGCCATAGCAGCCTAGTCATACAGTATTCATCCAGTTTCATACAGTTCTTCTTATCACTTTGGTTTCACTATAACCTTATGGAGCTATACAGTTATATTGACTACAGATTGCATAATCATACAGTATAATGAGCAGCAAGTACGATAATGAAAGTATCATGATATGTGTGCTTACATTCCATATGTGATTACATGTTTATTAAAATTGCATAATCATACAATATAATGAGCAGCAAGTACGATACTGAAAGTATCATGATATGTGTGCTTACATTCCATATCGATTACATGTTTATTGATACATATATATGTGCTTACTTGTTTCTTTATTCATTGCGATATTCACTGAGTTTGAATAAAAGTTGCAGAATTCATACAGCATATGGAACATCAGGTACATCATGAAAGTATAATGTTATGTGTGCTTACTAGTTTATTTATTTAGTTCTTATGGAGCCATACAGTTATGAAATTTTATGATTTATACCTTATATGATGTGACTAAAAAGTGCATAAGTCATACAACATAATGAACATCAAGGAAGACAATGAAAATATAATGTTATGTGTTCCTACATATTTATTTATTTAATTCATACAGCATAATGAACAGCAGGTAAGATCATGATAGTATCATGATATGTGTGATTAAAGGTTCATGTAAAGGAGTTATGAGATAATTAGAACTCAATTCGTTATGTTATGAATTAGAAGTTTATTTTTTGCTATAAAGATACATTTATGTTGAAATTTACTAATTTTAAGATTATCAATGCTTTTATGAAATTTGTATTTTAAGTAAGTTGCCATCGCACTTTGTTAAGTATGTGAATTATGAGCACCACTGAGTTTTATACTCAGCGCGTCGATTTTTATCACGCGTAGGTTGAAGATCGTGGTTGCTACTTGAAGACTTGAAGAGTACTATCAAAGCAGAAGTGACTAATTTGGGAGTAGTAGATTGAGAGTTATATAATTAAGAATTATGGCATGTATAATTATTATATTTGTTAGAGCTTATGTGATTGGAAATATAAGTGAAGCATGTAATTATTTTGGTGTAAGTAGTTGGAGATAAGAATAATACTTATGAAATGATTGAATATGAAATATTTTACAATAGTTGGTATGATTAGTTCATGAAGACTTGATATAGATCATGAATGTAATTACTTGATACAATTATGGAAAGATATAAAAAGGGTTATTGTGTTCTGATGATTAGTTGGAGATATTAGAAGTTTGGAGTTTAATTGGGAGTGTTTTGTATTCATATTTAGCATACAGGATGATATCAGCATGACAGGACATAAGTTCAACCAGATTGTAGCGTCTCGGCTCGGTTCATTCGGGTTAACGGGTGGATCGGGAAGGGATGTTACACTCCCCCTCAAGTTGGTGCATAGATATTACTCATGCCCAACTTGCAAAACTAAAGGATGAAACAATTTGCTATTTAAACCCTTTGTGAAAACATCGGCTAGTTGCTCTTTTGAAGCTATATAGGAGACATTTATAAGACCTTCAACTATCTTCTCTTTTATAAAGTGACGATCAATCTCTATGTGCTTAGTTTGATCATGTTGGACTAGATTATTCATAATACTGATGGCTGCTTTACTATCATAAAACAAGGATATATTTATTGTTTCAACCAACTTTAACTCTTCCATTAATTTGCATAACCATAGGAGTTCACATATTTCTTGTGCCATAGCTCTATATTCTGCTTCTGCACTTGACCTTGCAACATCAGCCTGCTTCTTGCTTCTCCATGTGACAAGGTTTCCTCCAACAAAAACATAATAACCTAAGGTTGATCTCTTGTCATCAAGAGAACCAGCCCAATCTGCATCTGTATAGCATGTTATTATCAAATATCCATGTTTAGAAAATAAAAGTCCTCTACTTGGAGCTAATTTTAAATATCTTAGAATCCGATGCACAACTTCTAAGTGAGACTCCTGAGGGTCATGCATGTACTGACTCACAAAACTTACAGTATAGGCAATATCTGGTCTAGTATGGGTAAGGTAAATCAACCTCCTGACTAATCTCTGATACCTGTCAACATCAACTGAACTTCCCACTCCAGCTTTAAGCTTATGATTGGCTTCAATAGGTGATTCTGCAGGTTTACATCCCAACATACCAGTTTCTTTAAGGAGATCAAGGATGTATTTTCTTTGAGAAATAAAAATCCCTTTTTCTGATCTAGCAACTTCTATCCCAAGGAAATATCTCAACTTTCCCAAATCCTTAATCTCAAACTCCCTAGCTAACGAATTTCTCAAGTGAGTCATTTCTTCTTCATTATTTCCAGTCATCACTATATCATCAACATAAACAATAAGCAATATGATCTTACCTTTATGACGTTTAATGAACAAAGTATGATCAGCATCGCTCTGAATGTACCCAAAAGAAAGCATAGCTTTACTAAACCTCTCAAACCATACTCTTGGTGATTGCTTCAGCCCATATAATGACTTCTTCAGCTTGCAAACTTTTCCTTTGGTCTTGTCATCATCAATCCAGGAGGAATCTCCATATGCACCTGTTCTTTCAAATCATCATGTAGAAAAGCATTTTTAACATCAAATTGATGTAATTCCCAGTCAAGATTGACTGCACAAGATAATAAAATTCTGATTGTATGCATCTTGGCTATAGGGGCAAAAGTTTCCTAGTAACCAATGCCATATGTCTAACTGAACCCTCTGGCTACCAATCTAGCCTTGTACCTCTCAATGGAACCATCTGCCTTATGTTTAACTGTGAACACCCATTTACATCCAACTGGCTTCTTTCCTAATAGAGGAGTTACAAGATCCCATGTCTTGTTTTTTGCCAAAGCTCTCATCTCCTCAACCATTGCAGCCTTCCATTTTGAGTCCTGTAATGCCTCTTGCCAATCCTGCTGTATAGAAACAGAAGAAATAGACAAAACAAAGACTTTATAAGAAGGGGACAGAGTATTATAGGAGATAAAATGGGAGATGGGATGTTTAGTGCATGTTCTAACTCCTTTTCTAAGAGCAATAGCAATATCAAGGTCATTGTTAGAAGGGCTGAAATTAAGATTAGGATCAGAACATCAGGGATTAAAGAAGACTCACCAAGTTCTTGTTCGGCTGTATTTTTAGGGCCTGAAATTAGAGAGGACGGTTGATCAGAAGTCTCATGTTCCATGGTTGTATCTGTATTAGTCTGCCGTGTGTAGGTTTTCAAATCAGGTCTATCCAATCTTCCTAGAGGTTTGGGTGGTTGTTCTCTCTTACTATCTATGTCTACAGGAATCTCCCCCTGGAAAGGAATGTCATTCATCACCTCTTCCATCTAATATTTCTCCCCCTAAAGAGGTGACTGGGGAGGAAAATAAGACTCAAATTCTCGAAAGGTAACATCCATACTTACAAAGTATTTTCTAAAAGGAGGATGATAACACTTGTATCCTTTTTGAGTAGTAGAGTAACCAATAAACACACACTTCAAGGCCCTAGGATCTAATTTGCTTAGACCATTCTGATGAATAAAAAAAACACAACCAAAGACTTCAGGAGGTACAATATAAGAGTTTTTTCCTTGAAGAACCTCTAATGGAGTTTTAAAATTTAGAGTACGAAGAGCCATACGATTGATAAGGTAAGCAGCAGTCAAAATAGCATCCCCCCAATATGGTTTGGGAAGATTCATAGTGAACATGAGAGACCTAGCTACTTTCATTAAATGCCTATTATTCCTTTCCGTTACTCCATTTTAAGCACTAGTATTGACACAACTAGTTTGATGTATAATACCATTAGAATCTAAATAGGTACGAAAATCTGCATTCATGTATTCAGTACCATTTTCAGTTCTTAGGATTTTAACATGCGCATGAAACTGAGTACAAATCATTTTATGGAAGTTCTGAAAATACGAAAAAACTTCATTTTTTGTTTTCATCAAATAGATCCAAGTCAGTCTAGTGCAACAATCAATAAAGGTCACAAACCACCTATAACCAAAAAGAGAGACAGTTTTAGTAGGACCCTAGACATCAGAATGAATAGTAGCAAAAGGAATCAAACTTTTATTATTAATTGGAGAATAAGAATGCCTGGTGCGTTTGGCAAGTTCATGAGCATCACATACTAATGAATCAAAATCACACTTAGCAAACAAAGTGGGAAATAACCGTCCTAAAACAGAAAAAGAGGGATGTCCTAATCTCCTATGCCATTGAATAACTTCATGGGAAGGATTTCTACAAGTTCCTAACAAAGCTTGACCGATACCCGAATTTGAAAAATGACAAACGTCATCCAACAGATACAGTCCATCGCACAAGCTACCACTGCCAATCGTTCTCCCCGTGTTCAATTAAGCGCTTTTATGACTAAGCTAACAGATAATAGATTAATAGGGAATCTAGAAACATGAAGAACAGAGGAGAGTTTAATACTGGAAGTACAGTCAATAGGACCTGTGCCAGCAATCGGTACTAAGGAGCCATCCGCAATGCGAATTTTTTCTGTGCCTTGATAGTTAGAATATATGAGGAAATGTTTTATAGAGCCTGTTGTATGTTTATTTGCTCCTGAATCTATAACCCAAGAGGGTTTTGCAATTTTTGCAAGAAAGGTAAGAAAAGCATTACCTGAATTAACAAAATTAGAGGCTATAGTCTGAGTTGAGGAAGAATCAAACTGTGACAACAATCTTTTCAGTGACTGAATTTCCTTATCAGAAAAGCTACCAGCAGTAGATGTTTCCTCATATAAAGCTCCACCATCAGATATGTGTGCCTGCGGTCTAGAAGAACTAACTCGCTTCCCTCCATGCCCCTTAGTTGGGCGTCCATGTAATTTCCAACAGAACTCTTTAGTGTGCTTATTCTTACTGCAATAGTCACAAAATAATTGATCTCTATCTGAAGAACCATTTTTTTCAGCCTGTATATGTTCTCTTGCAGAATTAGTAATCAACCTTGCTTTATCCATTGTAGATCTGTGAACCGTAGCATTCCTCCGAGTCTCCTCTTGCTGTACAAATGAATATGCTTATCGCAAGGATGGAAAAGGATCTCGTCTAAGAACTTGGACTCGAATCTAATCATACTCATTATTTAGGCTAGCCAGAAAATCATACACACGTTCTACTTCAATCAACTTCTGAACTTGAGTCACATCATCAGTACATTTGGCTTGAAAGTCTTAGTAATAATACAGTTCCTGCCATAACCCACTAAGTTTAGCAAAATACTGAGCGATAGTTAGATCTCCCTGCTTTGTTTCATGAACTTTCTATCGCAATTCATACCTCTGAGCATAGTTTCCAGTTTGTGAATACCTTTGCGAAGCGGCATCCCACATCCTCTTAGCTGTATCAAGAAGCAAATAGCCTCAAGAAATAGTTGGCTGCATGAAATTTATTAACCAAGACATAATAAGAGAATTCTCGGATTTCCATTTGTTAAAGCCTGGATCTATCAAAACCGGTTTAGTCGCTCTACTATCAAGGTATCCCTACAAACCTCTTGCTTCAATAAATAATAAACAAGACCGAGACCAAGCCAGGTAGTTTGTTCCATCTAACTTCACCGGACTATCTGAAGAGAGGGGCTTTACCTTCTTTCCGTCACCCATATTGTCGGAAAAAAATTTTCAAGCAACAGTCGCAAAGAACCAGCAGTGGTAGAAATAAAACAAAAAGGGAAAAAATTCCAAAAAATCAAAACTAGTGTTGAAGGACTAGCAAGGGAAAATCGCCACAACAAATCGAGGCCGCCGGAACGAGAAACGTCGACGGAGCTCACCGGAATCCGTTGCACACGTCGGCGCGTGAAGAATGGCCAAAATCTTATGGAGGCGCGTGTGCACACGCGCGTGGTCGGACGGAGACACAATTTGGACAGAGGGCCGATCGACGATCGCTCCTCCTTCTAAGCAAGGCGGTGATGACCGACTCCTACTCCCGGCGATACTGTGTGTATGTCAGCCCAGTCGCAAACTGAAACGGTTGCCGAAAAATTCACGGCAATGGCTCTCATACCATGAAGAAAGAATATATCGTATTTCTTTTTATTGTGTTATATATTTTCAATCTCTACACCACTATATATATACACAAGATTGTTCCAATATAGGAAGTAATCTAAATAGGAATAAACCTAACTAGGAAAGACAATATTTACTTTAATTGCAAAGATTTCAACATTATGTAGTCCATCAGTTAAGTCAGTATATGCAACATGTAACACCCCTTCCCGGTCCACCCGTTAACTCGAGTGAACCGAGCCGAGACGCTACAATCTGGTTGCACTTATATCTTGTCATGCTAATAGCATACTGTATGCAAAATATGAATATAAACACTCCCAAATACACTCTAAACTTCCAACATCTCCAAGAATCATCATAACACAATAACCCTTTATATAAATATCTTTACATAATTATATAAATCCTCAAAAGCATTTAATATCTAGCAATTAATTTCATTCAGAATCTATATCAAGTTTTCATGACCTAATCATATCAACTATAGTAAACTATTTCATCTTCAATCATTTCATAAATATTATTCTTATCACCAACTACTTACACCAAAATAATTACATGTTTCACTTATATTTACAATCACATAAGCTCTAACAATAAAAGAATTATACATGCCATAACTCTTAATACATGCCATAAATCTTAATTCTACATCTCTCAATCTACTATGACCAAATTAAGCACTTCTGCTTTGATAGTACTCCTCAAGTCTTCAAGTAACAACCACGATCTTCAACCTGCGCGTGATAAAAATCGACGCGCTGAGTATAAAACTCAGTGGTTCTTATACTTCACATACTAAACAAAGTGCGATGGCAACTAACTTCAAATACCAATTTCATAAAGCATTGATACTCATAGAATCAGTAAATTTTAACATGAATGTCTCTTTGTAGCAACGAATAAACTTCTAACTCATAAACATAATTAATCTACTTCTCTCATAACTCCTTTACATGAACCTTATATTACACATTATGATACTATCATGGTCTTACCTGCTGTTCATTGTGTTGTCTGCATGAAATCAATAAATATGTAAGAATACATAACAGTATATGTTCATTGTCTTACTTGCTATTCATTATGCTGTATGACTTATGCCCTTTTAGTCACATCATATAAGTTATGATTAATAACAACTCATGACTGTATGGCTTCTTAAGAATTAAAAAAATAAACTTGTGAGCATATATAACATTATACTTTCATGATCTTACCTGATGTTCTTTATGCTGTATGAACTCTGCAACTTTGATTAAACTCAGTGAATATAACAATGAACGAAGAAACATATAAGCACATACATATGTGGAAATAAATACACATTTACTCGCATATGGAATGTAAGCACACATATCATGATACTGTCATGTTTCACTTGATGATCTTTCTTGCTGTATAGTATACTGTATGATTCATGTAATGTTATGTCAAGATATCTGTATGGCTCCATAAGGTTATAGTGAAACCTAAGTGATAAGATAAACTGTATGAAACTGGGTGAAACTGTATGCTATAGGCCCCGAACCGGATTCGCCTATGCCAATAATGTCTGTTTTGGTGCCCCTAACCGGATTTGCACCGCACGGTTTAATCATATCCACTCAACGGCCTGTAGCCGGAGTTCCAAACTGTATGGGGCGCAGATCTGCTATTCTATGTCGCGACATAGCCTTATCTACATGGTTTCTCCCTAACCTCAATGGAGCTTATTATGTACATGTCAATAATATAACACCATAATACATAAATGGTTGCATAACTTCATAGTTCATCATGTTGATTTGATTTCACATCATATGAATGCTTGTATGTTGTTTTCATCCATGTTCTTATGTTGTATTTTTGTTGAAAAATGATTGGATGCATGCATGTTGAGCAAAGGAATGTAATTACATAGCAAATGAAGGGCAAAAGAGTGTCACAGCATAAGTCGCGAGCGTGCCTTGCAACATCGCGAGCGCGAGAGTCTTTCTGGCTCAAGTCGCGACCGCGTATGTGAAAGTCGCGAGCGCGACTTGTGCATCCTGAGAGTCAGTGTGTTTCTGGCCGAAGTCGCGACCGCGCAGCACAAGTCGCAAGCGCGAGATGAAGCCGCGAGCGCGCTTGTGGAGTTCGCGAGCGCGAAATGCGCAAACTGAGAGTCAGAGAGCTTCTGGCTGAAGTCGCGACTGCGCATGTGATAGTCGCGAGCGCGACTTGCTTTCCAGACCGCGCGGGCGCGCGACGTGTTTCTAGATTGTGCAGTCTGTGTTCTTTTGGCCATAACTCTCAATATACAACTTCAAATTGAGTGATTCAAAAGCCCACGTAAAGATAACACATAGAGGAACAAATAACTCTTCTATGACAATTCCTAGTTCCATCATTTAATAGGGTCAAAATCAAGATAAAGTTGCTGGTAAAATTTCCAGCAAACTCTGTTTCCACTTCATATATTCATCCCCTGTTTTCACCTCCTTCCCACTTCTTTCATTCAACAATACTCAACAAGAATTCTCATGAACAACACTCCATACAAGTTTTCATGCAAAGAACATGGGAAATAACAAGAGATATCAAACCTTGGTTTCAAAAAGCTGGGACTCTGTTTTAGCTTCTCTTTTCTGCAACTTTTGAACTTTCTTCTCCTATACACAAGAATTCTCATAACTCATCTCCAATATAACTCAATGAAATAGGAAATAACATCACACTTCAAGGAATTCTACTTACTTGCAGTTGACTTAATGCTTAACTATGTTGACAATGGAAAGAAAATGGGCGAGACAAGTAAGAAGAGAATGATAAACATGAAAATAGGAAAGTGAACTGATAAGAACGGGTAGTCTCTAGAAGAAGTGAGTTGGCTGTGTAACATATCTAATTGGTACCTCAAGTGTACAAAGGCTACAACTTCATACCTAAGCTGTATGTTTTAATGCAAGCAAGTCCTAACTTTACATTCACATAAGTCCACTTATACTCTCATTCTACCCCAACAAGGTTTGATTCAACCCAACTCAACTTACCTCTATGAAATGACTCAACTCAACTCACTAGGATGTTACAATTCTACCCCCCTTAAAGAATTTCGTCCGCGAAATTCGTTTACATTAAACACTTACAACTCTCATAATAGTTTCCAACTCAGATTCTTCGTTACTCGGCTAGCACTCACTGACCTTATGTTCTCCACATGAATCTCCCAAATGAACATCCAGACTAGCTAATCTATCCATTCCATATCAGCACTCAATCCAAAGACCTATATCTCGCCCATACCAAACATATCAGCATATCATAAACATATCATATCATATATATATATCATATCATCATCTCATATACATATCAAGGCATTGCATTGCAATAGCCTATTCACAGATTTGCATACAGTAAATTCTCATAAAGCATGATGAGATTATAGAAACATAGCCTGCGATCATATCATTTATGTTCATAACTGTATGACTAACTTTATGTTGTCATGGTACTTAATTTCATCATGGTACTTCTTCTCATCCACTGTCATGCATATATACATATAGTCATACATGCATACTTGCAAGTTCCACTCAAGAAGAAAACAAAATGAAACCAAAGTTCCAAATGTCAATACATGAGAGTAATTGTACACAATCACAAAGTTATGCAAATCATGCAATGTGCCATATAGATTATCTCAACTTGACCATTTATCCATAATGATTTGGTAGCTGCATCCAATTAGCAATTCCACCTTTCTCTCTCTTTTTTTTTTTTTTTTTTTTTTGACTCATAGATAGCTCACATAAATCCATAAATCATCCATGACTTATAAATACTTCTATAAATGATTAACCAATCATTTCTGTCTGAAGAATGATCACTTATAAAATCTTGATCATTTTGGCTCAGAATTTATTCTCATATGCACATAGGGAGATCAACACGAACCACAATTTGTACATATTCATGAACTCTCAAAGGATAGTAAGTCTGATCTTGTATATACTCTGATGTATCTTTACTTCTATTTCCATCAAATCTTAATAACCATGATTCCTAACTTGTCACAAAAACTCTGAATGATTATCATCTCATTTAAATCATCCTAATCTATATTCCTTTACCTTTTTAAGTGATACTCTTCTAAATCTTAATTTACTCACATGACTAGATCCATTCTTACTTACCTAATTTCTTAGTATAACATCAATTCAATGGTTGGCCAACTATCTCTCCATGGCCAATGTCATTCATCATTTCACTTAATCCTCATGGTCCAATATGTATCTAACATCATTATCTTCATTTGGTGTTTAGGAGTCGTTTACCTTTTTCCTCGGATAATCCTTATGTATCACTTACATAACATCTAGCATTCAACAAATATTTTAAACCTCAAAATTTAAATCTTATTCAATATAATTCACACTTATACCATATTAACCCACAAGGTGCCACAATTCATATAGTTTCCCTACTAGGCTCATCAAGAGTTACATAATTGATTTCATCCTAGAAATCACCATACTTTTCTTATAACCATAGTACGTTATATGACTCCTGATAGTCATACATTTGCAAACTAGCTGATGAACACCACAATATACTTGATTCCACCAAATCGTAAGTAGTTCTCATAAATATAAATCACTTCTCCTAAATGACTTGAAATACTGACAGTAGTTCCTATGAAAAATACTCATCACCCCTTCTTCGAGCAAATCACATCAAATCATTCAGCATTAAGATCATTTATATAAATACACCAATGAATATATGTATATATTTATTCTATCCAGCAAAATGCTTATCTCAATAGTCATATTAGATTCCATTAACCACAATCATGTAAACATCAATACTCTTCTTAACTAGATTCTAATGTCCTTATATCCGAATCAGTTTGTTTGCTTATTAGCTAATACCAGCAACTCATCCTCAACATATTCCGTCCATAGGCACATGTACACACATTCATGCATTTTATGCAAGCAGTTCACATTCACATCATTTCACCTTTATACTCGTAATCATGCATAACTTAATATAGCTTTGTGCATACACAACCATACAAGTGTACACTTCATCTGACATACTTAAATATATACATATATGTTACTTCCATGTTCACGTCATAAACTATTATACTTTCATAGCTCATGAATTTATACAAGTGACTTCATTGTCATGTATAAAACAATCCTTCATTTATCAAAACTTTAGAAAACCACACTTGAAAATTTATATATATATATATATATATTTTTTTTTTCAAAGTGGTCAGAGAAGAAGAATTTTCATAGCAAAATCATTTGTTCAGAAGCAACATAAACTGTGCTTCTTCTGGAGGCAACATGAACAAACATGTTTACAAGTCATTCATGCCATCACCATCATGGATAAAAAATCAGTTTCAAAATATAATCTCATAATACTGATAACATGTTTTATCTCCAATAACCACTACATTGAATTTCCTATCCATTATTCTCTCAGCATATCCTCCATGAATAATGATCTAAAAGGATATAACCAGTAATTATCAATAGGAACCTCAATATACACTCCGCTTACTACGCCATCATTCTCCAATAGCTGGTTGTTTCCAATCAAACCAATATGGCATGTCTTTAACTTAAATTACTCATACTCTCACTGTATGTCTTTAACCTACATAGATACACCTATTGTCCGAGAACCGCCTAAACCTAGGCTCTGATACCAAAAATTGTAACACCCCTTCCCGGTCCACCCGTTAACCCGAGTGAACCGAGCCGAGACGCTACAATCTGGTTGCACTTATATCTTGTCATGCTGATAGCATACTGTATGCAAAATATGAATATAAACACTCCCAAATACACTCTAAACTTCCAACATCTCCAAGAATCATCATAACACAATAACCCTTTATATAAATATCTTTACATAATTATATAAATCCTCAAAAGCATTTAATATCTAGCAATTAATTTCATTCAGAATCTATATCAAGTTTTCATGACCTAATCATATCAACTATAGTAAACTATTTCATCTTCAATCATTTCATAAATATTATTCTTATCACCAACTACTTACACCAAAATAATTACATGTTTCACTTATATTTACAATCACATAAGCTCTAATAATAAAAGAATTATACATGCCATAACTCTTAATACATGCCATAAATCTTAATTCTACATCTCTCAATCTACTATGACCAAATTAAGCACTTCTGCTTTGATAGTACTCCTCAAGTCTTCAAGTAACAACCACGATCTTCAACCTGCGCGTGATAAAAATCGACGCGCTGAGTATAAAACTCAGTGGTTCTTATACTTCACATACTAAACAAAGTGCGATGGCAACTAACTTCAAATACCAATTTCATAAAGCATTGATACTCATAGAATCAGTAAATTTTAACATGAATGTCTCTTTATAGCAACGAATAAACTTCTAACTCATAAACATAATTAATCTACTTCTCTCATAACTCCTTTACATGAACCTTATATTACACATTATGATACTATCATGGTCTTACCTGCTGTTCATTGTGTTGTCTGCATGAAATCAATAAATATGTAAGAATACATAACAGTATATGTTCATTGTCTTACTTGCTATTCATTATGCTGTATGACTTATGCCCTTTTAGTCACATCATATAAGTTATGATTAATAACAACTCATGACTGTATGGCTTCTTAAGAATTAAAAAAATAAACTTGTGAGCATATATAACATTATACTTTCATGATCTTACCTGATGTTCTTTATGCTGTATGAACTCTGCAACTTTGATTAAACTCAGTGAATATCACAATGAATGAAGAAACATATAAGCACATACATATGTGGAAATAAATACACATTTACTCGCATATGGAATGTAAGCACACATATCATGATACTGTCATGTTTCACTTGATGATCTTTCTTGCTGTATAGTATACTGTATGATTCATGCAATGTTATGTCAAGATATCTGTATGGCTCCATAAAGTTATAGTGAAACCTAAGTGATAAGATAAACTGTATGAAACTGGGTGAAACTGTATGCTATAGGCCCCGAACCGGATTCGCCTATGCCAATAATGTCCATTTTGGTGCCCCTAACCGGATTTGCACCGCACGGTTTAATCATATCCACTCAACGGCCTGTAGCCGGAGTTCCAAACTGTATGGGGCGCAGATCTGCTATTCTATGTCGCGACATAGCCTTATCTACATGGTTTCTCCCTAACCTCAATGGAGCTTATTATGTACATGTCAATAATATAACACCATAATACATAAATGGTTGCATAACTTCATAGTTCATCATGTTGATTTGATTTCACATCATATGAATGCTTGTATGTTGTTTTCATCCATGTTCTTATGTTGTATTTTTGTTGAAAAATGATTGGATGCATGCATGTTGAGCAAAGGAATGTAATTACATAGCAAATGAAGGGCAAAAGAGTGTCACAGCATAAGTCGCGAGCGTGCCTTGCAACATCGCGAGCGCGAGAGTCTTTCTGGCTCAAGTCGCGACCGCGTATGTGAAAGTCGCGACCGCGACTTGTGCATCCTGAGAGTTAGTGTGTTTCTGGCCGAAGTCGCGACCGCGCAGCACAAGTCGCGAGCGCGAGATGAAGCCGCGAGCGCGCTTGTGGAGTTTGCGAGCGCGAAATGCGCAAACTGAGAGTCAGAGAGCTTCTGGCTGAAGTCGCGACCGCGCATGTGATAGTCGCGAGCGCGACTTGCTTTCCAGACCGCGCGGGCGCGCGACGTGTTTCCAGATTGTGCAGTCTGTGTTCTTTTGGCCATAACTCTCAATATACAACTTCAAATTGAGTGATTCAAAAGCCCACGTAAAGATAACACATAGAGGAACAAATAACTCTTCTATGACAATTCCTAGTTCCATCATTTAATAGGGTCAAAATCAAGATAAAGTTGCTGGTAAAATTTCCAGCAAACTCTGTTTCCACTTCATATATTCATCCCCTGTTTTCACCTCCTTCCCACTTCTTTCATTCAACAATACTCAACAAGAATTCTCATGAACAACACTCCATACAAGTTTTCATGCAAAGAACATGGGAAATAACAAGAGATATCAAACCTTGGTTTCAAAAAGCTGGGACTCTGTTTTAGCTTCTCTTTTCTGCAACTTTTGAACTTTCTTCTCCTATACACAAGAATTCTCATAACTCATCTCCAATATAACTCAATGAAATAGGAAATAACATCACACTTCAAGGAATTCTACTTACTTGCAGTTGACTTAATGCTTAACTATGTTGACAATGGAAAGAAAATGGGCGGGACAAGTAAGAAGAGAATGATAAACATGAAAATAGGAAAGTGAACTGATAAGAACGGGTAGTCTCTAGAAGAAGTGAGTTGGCTGTGTAACATATCTAATTGGTACCTCAAGTGTACAAAGGCTACAACTTCATACCCAAGCTGTATGTTTTAATGCAAGCAAGTCCTAACTTTACATTCACATAAGTCCACTTATACTCTCATTCTACCCCAACAAGGTTTGATTCAACCCAACTCAACTTACCTCTATGAAATGACTCAACTCAACTCACTAGGATGTTACACAACATCCCTGTGAAGACCATTATAAAGCTGCTTTACACATTCTGAAATATTTAAAAAGGTGTTCTTCAGAAGACCTTTTCTTTCCCAATAACGATTTTTTTCAATTAGTTGCATATTATGACACAGATTGGGCTTCCCTCAGTTACTAAAAAACTAGTCGCTGGATTTTGCATTTTCCTTTATTCATCACTTATTTCATGAAAAACAAAAAAGTAAACAATTGTAAATCAGTCTTCAGCTGAATTTGAATATAGAAGTAATGCTTTGGTTATTTGTGAATTTCAATGGATTACTTATTTGCTATAAATCTTCATATTCGTATTTTCTCTATCAATACCTCTCTATGAAAACTAGGCTGCTATTTACATCTCAGAAAATCTAGTTTTTCATGAGAGGACAAAGCACATGGATATAGATTGTCATTTTGTTAGAGACAGTATCGTTGCAAGCTTTCTTTGACCTATTCATGTCTCTACCAAACAACAATTAGTTGATATATTCACAAAGTCCTTGCATTCTCCTGCATCTAAATTCTTATTGTCCAAGCTGGGATTAGTAATTCCACTGTGGGGGGAGGGGAGGGAAAGTGAAAGCATATTGTGTTTATTTTAGATTAGTTATTGTAGTCAAATGATTCTAATTAGACATGCCACATAGGTTTAATTGTATCCATAGTTTATTTGAATAATTAATTAGCAGTTACTAAATATACTTATATATAAACAAGAGGAAAGTAATCAATAAATCATATGAGATATTTTTTATATTTGACAATTCTTCTCCTTTCTTTTTTGTGCAGAGATTTCGAGTGTGAGCCTTTTTTGAGTACAAGAATTTTCACCAGTAATGTTAATTCAACTCATTAGACTCTAATGAATAAAAAAAAAATTCATCATTTTTTACAGCTCATCTTAAGAGAAAAAACGCATAAGATAAAATAAAAATTAATAAATCATTTATAAAAAATAATGAAATATAGATGACTAATAACGTTGTATTCTTTAATAATCAAAATAGCAAAAAAAAAAAAAATTACAATAACATTTTTAATAGTACTTTTCAAGGCTCAATATATAAATAGAGAAAGATTCATTTTGCCCTATGAACTTGACTAGATATACAAAATGTCCATTTTTTATTTTTTATTTTTTGGTAAAAAGCTTCATAACTTGGTTTAAAAAAAAAACAGAAAAGGCTCAAAATAGCTCATGTATTAGGCAAATCAACACGTGTGCACCTTTAAGAGAAGGGTACACGAGTAAGATGAAATTTTTTATAAATTGAAAAGAGAGGAGAAATGAATAGTTGCGTAAAATTTATTGTAGCTCATATTTTATAAAGAATTATAAATCATTAAGGTTAGTATCAAGAGTTGCTAAAAATCAAGCACTCTTCCCTCCTTACATTCTTAGGGTATCTATCTTGTGTTTCTTGTTAGTTTCTCTTTTACACGTCAATCTTCTAAACTTTAATCTCATTCTCTTTTGGTATATCGATTTTTCTGATGTTGTGTTTGATTGAATAGCAAAGATTGTCCGTTTATAAACCAAAAATTGTGAAAAAGATCAATAAGTGTTGGCAAAAGATATTGTGTTTTCTTTATAACAATATAACTTTTATTGCTTTTTGAGCTAATTGGGATCTAATCTAATCTAGGTCTTCATCGCTTCCATAAATTATGTAGCTTGTTCTTGTTTTGCTCTTGATTAGTTACAAGTGAGTTATTCCTCCCACTGTTCATTCTTTTACCATTTATTTTCTTTCTCCTTAAAATTAGAAATTAGAATATTATTTGTTGTGCTTTGATTGGTGCATTCAGCTAGAAAATTTTTTCATTTTATTATATTGGGTAGAGTTGGTTATAAGTTCTAATATTCAGTTTAGCAAACACATTTTATGGCTAAAACGTTCTATGACTCAAAAAATGATTGGTTTTCCTTACAACATATAGTTATATGTATTCCAATGATTATTAGAAACATGCAATAGAGTTGCAAATTTATCCATCTTAGCATCAGGAAATAAATGAAATTTTTTGTATAGCATATAAAACACTCTCACTTTCTTTGGATGAGAGAGGAAAGAAAATAAAGAGATAAAATAGTAAAAAAAAATTCAATTATCTTTATTTTATTATTTTCCTACCTTTTGTTTGGATGAGAGGAAAATATCAATATTTTTCCTTATTTTGAAAGCTATAATTTTATAATTTTAATCCATATTTTTATTTTTATTTTTTTACCTATAATATGGATGCGTGCTATTGTAATTTTATATAAATAATGTCATATTTTCTCTCTTACGTGCTTATTTACTCTCTAGTTTATAGAGCTTGGAATTTTGTGAGCCTAAGCGAATTTTGTACATATTTTATTTCCTTCAATATTTTTTTCTTATTTCCCAAACAAGGTAAAAATCACTTTTCTCTAATATTATTTTCATTTCATCCAAACATAGCATTAGTAATTAGATTACAGTGACACTTAGATGCCAAATTGTTTATTTGCATATTGTTTTCATTTCCAACTTCGTTCTTTTTTTTTGTTTGTTTGATACATTGCATCATTTTATCTTTCTTCTATCATGTGAATTGAGTTTTTAAATACTCATTTTGAATTGAAAAATGGTTACAAAGCTATGCTTTTATTTATTTTTTTCATAAGAACACATCTTTTTCATTTCCTTCTCCTCATGCAGTATTAATCATTTACGCACGTAACATAAAAAAATTTATTGCTTCCTATATCGTTTGACCTGGTATAATTGTATGAATGACTTATCTTTCAGATAAAAACTTCATAGGCCATGAGCAAATGGCTTAGCAAAATTTTTTAAGTTTCCAAACATAATATTTCAGAAAGCCGTTAACATGGGAATTATGAAGAGGATCCTAATTACTGTAGACACTAAAATTTTATTAAGTTAATTTAATTATTAACTTAATTATTTAATTTAGTCAATTAAATTATTGGTTAGTTAAATTAAATAATTTATTTTAATAACCAATCAAAATATTTAAATGGTTATTTTATTGGATAGAATTTATTTACTACATTAATAAGTAATGTAGTAAAGTCCAATAAAAATTGAATAAGTGGACTAATTAAATTAAATCTTGGCTAATAAGCCAGACATCTACATAAGCTAAGTGATGCAGCAGCAGCCAATGAGAGCTTGCCAAGTGGACCAATCAAATTAGATACTTGGCAAGGAGACTTCCTCAAATGTCGATAAATAGGAGGACTCTCTTCACATACGGGGACATACACACATATAGAGAGAAAGACAGAAAAAATGCCTAAAAGCTCTGTCAAACTCGAAACTACAAAGCTTTCTCTTAAGTCCAAAGAATCAAAGTTCTTTCAACTTCAATTCAAGATCAAGTCTCTTCGACCCTTGAATTGTCCAAACTTCATTCTACATCAATTCAACATCAAGTCCCTTCGACCGTAGAATAGTATTTAAGATCAAGTCGTTTTGACTCTTGTATCCACACATATAGAGAGAAAGACAGAAAAGAAGTCAACAAGCTCTGTCAGACTCAAGACTACAAAGCTCTCTCTCAAGTCCAAAGAATCAAAGTTCTTTCAACTTCAATTCAAGATTAAGTCTCTCCGACCCTTGAATCGCCCAAAGTTCATTCTACATCAATTCAACATAAAGTCCCTTCGACCGTAGAATAGTATTTAAGATTAAGTCGTTTCGACCCTTGAATTGTGTCCAGGATAACAAAGAGAAGAATCAAAGGATAATCTTCTTTGTAATGGAAGATTCCACGCTAGGGATTATATCCACTTATTATCATAAATTCAATTTGTATTTTTGTATTATTATTTCTTAATTTTCAAAAACAAATTTTATGCTTGCACTATGTACATTTTACTTCTGGATATTTTTCATGCCAATTCTTTACCATTATGGGATTAAGGATTTTGTTTCACAAGGCTTAGATATTTGATTAGGAAGTAGAGATTGACATATTCTTACTCTTTCCTGCAAATGACATTAATATTGAATTAAAAAAATAATATAATTTGTTTTTCCTTTTATTGACTAGGTTTGATATATGCCTCTTTCCAATCCAACACATGGACTGTTTGAGTTTTTGTTTTTTTAATCAAGTTATGGAGAATTTTAGCCAAAAAATTGAAAAAAATCATTTCGTACATCTGGCCTAAGTTCAGAGAGCAAAATGAATCTTATTTCTATGTAAATTGATATCTTAACTGAAAAAAAAAAAAATTAAGTTTACCCATTAAACAGTTTGAAAATTAATATTATATATGTTGAACCCTTTGAGATGTAAAATTATATCTATTGAACAAAACTTTCAATTATTATATGGATGCTTAATAAGTGTGATATTTTATATATTTTGAAACAATAATTAAATTATAACTTTCACACTTTTTAATTTTCTGATAAGAGTTAAATAAGTACAGTTTTTTGAGCCAAAATATTCTTTCCTTACTCTCTTATTTTTTTTTTTTTTTCTTACTCTCTTATTTTCTTTCCTTTCCTTTATATGAGCATAGTGTGAATTGATAAAATTTTTATATTTCAGCCACTTGATTATAAAAAAAATTTTCAATTAAACACTAAAATAAAATATTTTTTGTGATATAAAAGTGTAACTTTTCGAAAAATACATAAAATGCTTGTATTTGATTGTATTATCAATTTTACTTTCTAAAAAGTACGCTCGTAATTTCTTTAGGGGATAATTGGAAAGTTACAGTTTTCTAATTACGTGCAAGAAATTTGCTAACTTATCCTATTATCTAAATATACTTAGATTATTATGGATATTATTATCTTTTGCAATTTGAGTGCAATTTACTCCCAAGAAGTTGATTTACATAACAAACACATTCAAATTATACTTTCTAGAAAATAATTTCCTTGTGTTTACTTTCGGAAAAAGAAGCCTTTAAAAAAAAATTCAAACACCAAATTTTAAAAATTATTATTTTATCCTTGCATTTTGTCAAAATTTACTATTTTATCTAGGCATTTTTTGAAATATACTAATTTTTCACTACGTCATGCATATGTTATAATACTTTGTCTTCCTATCATTTTTTTTCTATTAAAAATTACAAAAAAATTACTAAAAATGCAAAAATAAAATAGTTAATATTGACAAAATATAAAGATAAAATAATTAATTTTTTCAAAGTAATTACAAATATTGATGGAAACAATACAAAAGAAATCAACAAAAAGATAAAATAGTGTAACAATGCAAAATATAGAGAAATTAGTATATTTTCATAATTCAGGAACAAATTAGTATATTTTGACAAAATAGAGTGATAAAATAATAGTCTTCCTTTAAATTTATAATTAACTCAAAAATTATAAAATTTTACAAAAAATGAAAAGTTTCCCTAAATTTTAGTTAAATCAATATATGAGAACCTATATTTCAAAAACTGATTGTGATGTCTTTAAATTTTGACTCTATTAACATTTTGATGCTTCTGTCAAAATAACCTCTTTTGACTATCAATTAATAGATAAATTGTTCCCTAAATTATAGTCGAAGTAACTATGAGTTCTCCAACTTAAAATTTTATTCTGTTAACAGTTTGGTCCTCTGATAGATAAAGGAACCAAGTGTTAACAAAATTATAATTTAAAGCCTTGATAATTAATTTTTAAACGGCCTAACCATTACTTTCACCTTGACCTTTTTGAGTAGTTGCGATTCTACTCTAAATCGAAGTTATATCCTGGGCACTCTAAACTTATCAACATAATTGCAATTATACTTTAATTTGCTTTTAAGGTGCAATTGCACCCTAAAATGGAATTAGAGTACCCTAAACTTAATTTGTTGCAATTTCACCCTAAAAACAAATTAAGGTTAAAATTATAATTAAAATAATATAGAAATGGATACCATAGCCAATCCAAAACTTAATTAAAGGCAATACATAACATTTGAATTAAAAGCAAAAATTTATCATATTTTTCTCCTTTTGTATTTAACTTATTATCTTTCTCTCCTTTTAGAAAATTAAACAATGGCTACAACCACCGGGACAAAAGAATCACCATTTTTTTACATTGTTTTAATCAAAATTCCAACCTTTGTTCACTTTTAGGGTGCAATTGTAATAAATCGACTAATTCAGAGTGTTATAATTCACCTTTAGAGTGAAATTGCACCCTAAAAGCAAATTAGGGTATAATTACAATTAAAATGATAAGTTTAGAGTTGCCAAGGGCACAAAAGTTGATTTATAATGAAATTGTAAGTACTCGAAAAGTTGAGAGTGAAATTGAAGGTCGGAACATTTTTGAAAATAGAAATCCTCATATACTAAAAAAAAAAAAAAAAAACTAAATTAGACCTTGAGTTACAGTCAAATTAACATATAAAGATCTCTATTTCAAAAACTAACTGGAGATCCCTAAATTATGACTTTATTAATTAGTCCTTCCATCTAAAAAAAATGAATCAAAGTGTTAATAGAAATCATAAGTAAATAATCAAAATATTAACAAAGATCAATTAAAGACGTTAGAGTTAATTTGGTCATAATTTAAGAATTAATTTCTCAATTAATTGACAATTAAAATATGCTATTTTAGATGAAAGCAGTAACGTGTTAACAAAATTATAAATTAAAAACTTTATAGTTTAGTTTTAACAATAAAAGTCCTCGTATGTTAAAGTAGCTATATTTTTAGGACCAATTTATTTCTTTACAAAATTTTGCCAGGCAGAGGGCATGCCGTAATGCCTAGCTTATAAAAGTGCTAGTACTATTTCTGAACCGTAGAAGGTTGGTGCCAGTACTCATTCGAGTTTTCTCCGAGTCTGGGCCGGTCAAAACGTGTGCGAAGAAGAAGAAAATCAAAGAGACAAAGAAGAGGATTGCAGTAAGAGAGGCAGTCTGCACCGGACAAAACTCAGGACATCCGTCGCCGATGAGTCGATCAGTTACCAGCACAACCCCTAAAATCCTTTGGTGACATATTTCTCCGGAAAACTAGTGAAAACGAGAAAACCCTAGCGCGTTTTTACCTCTGTTATTTTTGCCGAAACTGATCTTCGAAGGGTATCTAGAGTTGGGTATGCTTAATTTCATATATCTTTAATTTATCCATGAGAGAGATTACACAAGCATTTTTTCTTAATCTAGTCTAATTAGCGATTAATTTCTCTTGTAAATTCGTAAAGCAAATTTTGACACAGGGTGCTCTTAAATTTAAGATTTTGCTCTTCATGTTTTATGAACTTGTTGTTTGATCTTTGTAATTTGGGTTTTAAAAACATTTGATGAACTATCTACTTAGGCGAAACTGAACTAGAATGGTACTACAGCATTTTGGCGTACGTATTGAGATTGCTGTATGGTTTATCTGACTGGCTTCATTATATATATATATAACACTTTAGTTTTCTTTTTTATTCTTTGAGTATTTTTAATCTTTGGATTGAAATAAGTTTGGGTTCTAATTCAGTATCCTTATATCAATTTTGTGATAACATTTTTGAAGGATACAAAAAGACTTTGGATTGCTTCAAGGGGCATATGTAATGATTAACTTATTCAGGAACTGGTATAAATGGATTTGGGACATGTATTTAGGGGTATTGGGAATGATTGATGGTAAATATTTAGGTATTGGTTTAGATGAGCTTTAGGACATGTACTTAACGGGACTTGGATAGTAACTTGTTCAGGAATTTGGAGGCAGACCATTTTTGTAGGTACTTCCCCCTAAAAGGTCGGGCAAAGTTGAAACATCAGTCACGTGCTTTTTTGAGTTTAAGCACAAGAAGCTAGAATCTATGGTAACTTCTAATGCAGAGGTAATAAAAACCCATAATTTCCTTAAAAAGCAAATTGAGGTAAAAAAGAAGTTGCAGAACTTTGTAACTTCTAAGATTCTTTAGGTCTAACATAATTTTTTTTATTAGACGTGTCCACATTCCACAACAATATATCTTAGATGTACATGTCAATCTATTTGAATAAGTTTTAATGCAATTTAAGTATATGTTTATAGCATACTAATATGATATGCTTTTATGCTAAGAAAGCATTGATATGCTCTGTTCACCTTTTTATTTTATTTTTTAAAAATATGATAGACTACTTAAGGATTGGACTTACAATTTAATCATATTGTTAGTAAAATAGTTGAGATTGAGAAATGCATGAAATTCACCAAGGAACCTTCATTTTGGTTAAATAAGATCTTGTGGCATATATTTTATAGGAGACTTTCTATATACAACTGATAATATTTCTATGTATGCGCTAACATTATTTACTCTGTCAACTCACTAAACTTGGTGGCACTGAATTTAGTTAGACCATCTATGTTTATATAACATTTTTCTATGTGCTGATTAGTGTGCCTGCATGCTTGTAGATAAACATCAAGTATGGCTGCAGCAGAACCGGCTCCATCTTCCCTAGGGCCTCGTTATGCCCCAGAGGATCCCACCCTTCCTAAACCTTGGATGGGACTGATTGATGGAAGCACTGGCCGTTTATATTATTGGAACCCTGAAACTAACATCACGCAATATGAGAAGCCAGCCTCTTTACCTCCACCATTACCACCTGGCCCACCTCCTCCTGCTTCTACTCCTAAGTTGGCTCAGATACCAATGGCTCATTCAGCGGCACAACCAAATGGCTTGGTGGTTCAGATTGCACAACAGATACCACAGACCACAGTCCAGCAGGGTCAGCAGATCAGTCAATTACCTCAGCAGGCTCAAGCCACGCAACAGATTACTCAAGTAACACAGCAGCTGGGGCAACAGAGCAACCAGTTGCCTCAACAGCAGGGACAACTAATGCCACAGCAGCAGAGTCTCCCAGTATCACAAGTTTCTAATCAGCTGATTGCACAACAAGGTTCACAGTTGGGGCAGGGCATGCAACAGCCAGGACAGGTGAGGCCTCAAATGGTGCAGCATCCTGGTCAGCAGATGGTATCGCACATGGGGCAGCAAATGCCTCAGCAGGGAGGTCTGCAGTTGCCGCAGCAATCAATGCAACAACAACCCAGTCAGCTGATGCCTCATCAAATAGGGAATGTGCTGCAAAATCAGAACTTACAAATGTCACAACCACAAGGACAACAATATGCATACCAGCATTATATGACATATCAGCAGAACACCCTTCCGCAACACCAACAAAGCTCACAGCAGGCATTTCCTAATCAACTTGATTATAAGGCAGGATTCCCAAAGAGGGGGGAAGTTGATTTTCAACAAGGAAATCAAACTAGTTTTTCACCGTCTCAGTTCCAACCATCTCAGTTTCAACAGTCTGTTGCACAGTCGTCTCAAAACCTGTCTGTGGGAGGTGATTCAGCTTCAACACCTCACACAGGTGCTCATTTGGGTCAATCTCAACAGTTCATTGGTTCTGCTGTTAATGTGCAACAGCCTGCTTCCATGGCCCAGTTGCAGCAAACTGGGGATGATGTTGTTCACCAGCAACATGGTCCTAGGTTTCAAAATCACATCGGTCCATCAATGATGCATAATCAACAGTCTAATGTGCCCCTTCAGAAGTCTAAGAATATCCATGGTGGGTCTGGTAGTGATTACTATTTTAATGCTACAATGGAAGGGCCTATAGTTAGTTCTTGTCAGCCTAAGCTTGCAGCCATACCAATGGGGATAAATCAGCAGGTATGTGTATGAAACTTTTTTTTTTTCATCGTCCTTTTCATGTATCATAACTGTACATACATGCATAAGCCAATAGATACCAGTTGAAACGATTTGTTTGATTATAAGTTATCCTCTGTTCCCAACCTAAAATAATTATGATGTAGCATTTGAGCATTATTGATCCTCCAATGTAAATGTCATACATCTTCTCTTTCGGTTTTCATACCAAAAGATGTGTTTTCTATCTGTTCAGGAGGCAAGGATGGGTGGTGTGCCTTTTCAAAATGTCACACCTGGTTACAATGGTGGATTTAACTCAGCCGGGCATAACATGCATAATATGTATAATCATGCGATTGGTGGTCCGCAGTTTCCTAACAATGCTTTGATGAGGCCCCCTTTTGTTGGAACTTCTGATGTTAGTAACCTTTCACCTGCAGAAGCTTATTGCCAAGAACATGAAGTCACAGCTACGGTCTGTACTTTAATTTGATTGGATTCTATACTAAATTATTAATTCATTAGCATGCGCACACACATTTGAACGACGTATATATTTATGTAGTTGAACACGTGTTTTTTGGATACATGTGGCTAATGGATATTGCAAGTCTTTGAGTAATAAGTACTGACTATTGTTGTTAAGAAATAAAAAGTAGATTGTCTCAAAGAAACCACTGAAATTAGCTTTCATGGTAGTTCAGTTGCTAAGTCTACCGGTAGACTGTATAACAATGTTTGTGTATATAACTTCCGTTTAGTTTTATATGTACACACACATGTGTGCATAGACATACACATATGTAGGGCACCATCATAAGATGATGCAGAACTGCTTGGAAAAACTTGAAGTTTTTAAGAGCAAGGGTTTACAGAAACCAAGAATTAGGTCTTGAAAATCGCTATGGTAGATCTGAATTTCTTTAGAAAATAAGGGAAAAATTAAGCAAATAAGAATACACTGCTCACTTCACACTAATAGAATCTTAGGCTCACTTCTGTCAAGAAAGTATCACACTTTCTAGTGTCAGAATTGCATCATTACTACTTGAATATAAAAGCGTAATTTGCTGTAATTTCATTGACTGAAACTTAATTAAAAAGCATTACTAGCATGGTTATTTATAGACCCAAACTATTCCAAATGTTAATAGGAGTTCCTCGTATCGGTATTCCTTGACTAGAAACTTATTATTATTATTATTATTATAGACATATAAATGCAACTCTAAGAGGCACTGGAAATGTACTATGATTCCTAAAATAAATTCTAGATGAAAATTTAGACCAGAATTTTAGCTTTTGAATTTGGATTTTCCTGGTTTCCTTGGCCACACCATAAGATAGAAGTAAGAAAAGAAAAAAAAAAAAAAAAAGAAACACAATTCACTTCATTCTTGCACCTACAGCCCATTCCCTATTTTTCTAAACTCTTCCGATGCCTCTTATCTCCCCATTCATTTAGAAACCTTTTTAACTCCTTTTCTGTCTCTCGTCAGCATGAGCTTTTTTTCCTCCCTGTACAGAACCTCGACAAATGATATTTCAAAATAAAGTGGCCCCTTCTCATTTTCCTCACATCTGTTTTTTTGTCGCAATTTATATGGCTGGTGTTTCTCTTAGGCCTTCAGATTTGTGATTTGTCTATCAGAAAAATTGATAGATTGAATTGGTTCTTTGAAATTTCCTATTCTCTAAATCATGTGCTTTTAAGGGATTTTTTTCTTCTTTTTTGTGTTTCTTAATTTTGAGACTTGTTTTAATTTTGCTTTTCCTGTGAGTGGGATTTGAGGCTCTCTTCGATTTTGTATGTATTTCAAGTTAGATTCTTCGGTCGAGCATGTAATTTTTTTTTAAAGTTGGTTTTGCATTTGATTACAAAAGGGGGAAAACTAGTTTGATTTAGAATTCTTCTTACGCTTCATGTTGTCCACACAATAAAACTTGGGTTTTGCTTGTACCATTTGAGTTTTGGATGGAATTCTTTTAATGGAAACAAATGATCTAAAAAGGTTATTACAGTAGAGATAGTCTTATTTATTCTTCTCCATCAAGCCCTTTTTTTACTGTTATTCTGAGAACTAAAACAAACAGCAGCCCAAACCAGACAACCAAATTGAACCAGAATTATTAAGTTTGGTTTAGTTCGAATCTGTACTATGTTTGGTTCTGTTGGGTTCAGATTGTAATAGAATTTGCTTATTTTCGCTTTGAAATTTTCAGATTGAGCTATACCAAATTGAACTGCATGAAACCCTACCCACTACTAAGTTGAACTAAAGATTTTCTGTATAATCCAACTCTCTAATCCATAACACATATTGCTGTTATGATAATTGGGATCCATGCTCCTTCCAGTTACTTTTCTCTTCTTTGAGATTTGTATGGTTTCATGAGAATCGGGTAATTTATTCTCCAGATGCATAAGATTTTGGTAGCCCTGATAGCTGTAGATATTTGTAGAATTTGTTATTTCCTAGTGTATTCTAGGAAGATTCTTTGAGGATCTCATTTTCTGTTTGTGCATTTCTTTTTTGCCTGTTTCCCCCTTTGAAAAGTAACACTCCTATCTTCTGTGGGAGAGTAAAAAAAGAGAAAAGGAAAGGGGGGGGGGGGGGGTTGGTAGTTAAGGGTTTGGGGGTTGTATGTGTGTTTGCATTTAAGGTTTCATTGTGTTGTTCCTGTTTTGGGTTAACTTCTTCCTAATTTCTTCAGTTTGGGTAGTATGTGACTTCTGTGTCCTGTTTTACTGCATAGGGTGACAATGTTCCTGCTCCATTCATCACATTTGAAGCCACTGGTTTCCCTCCTGAGATATTGAAAGATGTAAGTTCTACCCCTACATGATGTTAGATTCTATGTAATGGTTTTACAAAACAATCGTGCGATCTGCTTTATTCTGTTTTTTAGTTATTGTAGCCTTTTGAATTGTTTTAAACTCATTAGTTCTCACTTGTCGCAGGTGCGATATCTGCTCCAGACGAGGAGCATATGTCGTACGCTGCTCTGCTATTGGCACACTTATACATGCAACAACTATTCTGATTTTTGGAGGCTGCAAAAAGGACTGTTGGGGCCTTTCTTGTGCATCTTCTAGGAGGGCGGTTGGCCATTTGTCCAATTCACACCTGTGTGACTGGGATTTCTTGCTTATTGGCTCCGCCTCATATGTCTTTGTTGCCCTATTAGTTGCCTCGAGTTGCTTCTGTAAGCAACTCTATAACTGTGGATTTCTTAGTTTTTTTCCCATCATGACACTGTATTGATACTTTTTTTTTTAAAAAAAAAAAATTCTTCTAGGTGTGGTCACTTTTCATGTGTTTAACTTATTGGTTCTCATTATCTATTCATTATTTTTCTATTTCAGATACATGCTGCTGGGTTCTTATCCCCTACTCCGATCCAGGCACAGACATGGCCAATTGCACTACAAAATCGGGATATAGTCGCAATTGCCAAAACTGGTTCTGGTAAAACGTTGGGCTACCTGATACCTGCCTTCATTCTTCTTAGACAATGTGGAAATAATCCTCAGAATGGCCCTACCGTGTTGGTTTTAGCTCCAACAAGGGAGCTGGCCACACAAATACAGGACGAGGTGATAAAATTTGGTCGATCATCGAGGGTCTCATGCACGGTGGGTCTTGTTTCTTCATTACTAAAATAGTTTCTAAAACTGATAGTTTTCCTTTGGAATTTTGGTCTGTTACATGACTCCATCTGTTATTGCAGTGCTTATATGGTGGAGCTCCAAAGGGCCCTCAATTAAAAGAGCTCGATCGAGGTGCAGATATTGTTGTGGCTACTCCTGGTCGACTCAACGATATCCTTGAAATGAAGAAGATTGACTTTGGGCAAGTTTCACTGCTTGTGCTTGATGAGGCTGATCGAATGCTTGATATGGGTTTTGAACCTCAAATTCGTAAAATTGTGAATGAGATACCTCCTCGGAGACAAACACTTATGTACACTGCAACCTGGCCAAAAGAAGTGAGAAAAATAGCAAGTGATCTTCTTGTTAATCCTGTTCAGGTGAACATCGGCAGTGTTGATGAGCTTGCTGCAAACAAGTCCATCACTCAGGTAAACTGTAAACTGGTTCATTTTTGTTGCTGTGTGATTGCACTTGAGAGTTTTATGTTTGTAGAGAACTTCTGAAACTTGTTGAAGGTTCACTTTCTCCTTTGGCAAATGATTGTTAATTTTTTACATGATTCAAAAAGTTATATGGTTCTTTTGCATTTTGATTATTTTCCCTGTTCTACCAAATTAGATAATGTGAATTGAATCTGCAGTATGTTGAAGTGGTCCCACAAATGGAGAAGGAGAGGCGCTTGGTGCAGATCCTCAGAGCACAGGAGAGAGGTTCAAAAGTCATTATTTTCTGTTCCACTAAGAGATTGTGTGACCAGCTTGCCCGCAGTATTGGGCGCAACTTTGGAACTGCTGCAATCCATGGAGACAAGTCTCAAGGTGAAAGAGATTGGGTGTTAAATCAGTTCAAGAGTGGAAAATCACCGATTTTAGTTGCCACAGATGTTGCTGCCCGAGGTCTTGATATCAAAGATATAAGGTTTAACTCTCGCATTTCTATTGTATGAATCAAACTTATGCAGATTTATTGGTGGAGATACTGGGAATATGGGAGTTACTGCTTGAATGCCTAATAGTAGTATTTGAGCTCAAAATACTTCTTTTGAATCTCACGCTGTATTTTAATGATACAGGGTAGTGATAAACTATGATTTCCCCACTGGAATTGAGGATTATGTCCACCGAATTGGTAGAACTGGAAGGGCCGGTGCAACAGGTGTGTCTTACACCTTTTTCTCAGAGCAAGATTGGAAATATGCTGCCGATTTGGTCAAAGTTCTGGAGGGAGCTAACCAGCATGTGCCCCCAGAGGTGCGAGACATGGCTTTGCGTGGTGGGACTAATGTTGGCAAGGATCGTGGTGGAACCCATCGTTTTGATTCTGGTAGTGGTGGCAGTCATTGGGATTTTGGGGGCCGTGGTGGCATGAGGGATGGTGGCTTTGGTGGCCGTGGTGGCATGAGGGATGGTGGCTTTGGTGGCCGTGGTGGCATGAGGGATGGTGGTTTTGGTGGCCGTGGTGGCCGTGGTGGGTTCAGGGATGGTGGCCGTGGTGGGATGAGGGATGGAGGCTTTGGTGGACGTGGTGGACCTAGGGAAGGTGGCTTTGGTGGACGAGGGGGCCGAAATGAGTTATCTTCAGGGCGTGGAAACAGGGGACGGGGATATGGTGGTCATGTTGGTTGGGGTAGGAATGAACATGGTCTGCATGATCGACACACCAATATGGATGGTCGTGGACGTGGCCATGGAAGGGGAAGATTTGATGGGAGAAGAGATGTTGAAAGGAACAGAGATAGAAGTTATAGTCGGAGCCCAGAGAGGGATAGAAGTTGGGGTTATAGCCGCAGTCGCAGCAGAAGTAGGAGCTGGAGTCGCAGTCGCAGTCGAAGTTGGTCCCGTGGCCGCAGTCGTAGCTACAGCCGCAGTCCTCGACGTGGCAACAGTTACAGCCGCAGTCCTCGACGTAGCCGCAGCTACAGCCGTAGTCCTAGAAATAAGTCAAATAACCGCAGCCGTAGCCAAAGCTATGATAGAGCTGAGAGGCCAAATGAAAAGAACTTTGATGAGAATGATGTTACAGCAGTTCCAGAATCAGAAGCTCCTCAATCCAGGGGGCCTCTTATGTCCCCAGGTACACATAATAACGCATTTTCAGGAGTGGTTCAGAGCGATGTGCCTGAGCCACATCCAGAGGCTGCACAAGCTTCAGGCGTAGAGTCAGTTCCTGAAACTTGACTTACAAAACAGCAATCTTATGGGTATTTTAGCAGGGTATCCAGGTTTTGTTTATCAAATTCTTCTTTGATCAACTTATATCATGGCAGGAGAAATTTATGTTGATTGATATGGCGAAGGAAGTTTGCCACCAAGAAATGGTGATATGTATGTGGAGGTATCAAAGTCAAACAAATAGTCCTGTTTTGCCTGTTACAATGTAGTTGAGCTTTAGTTATGCAACGTTTTATTTAGGGTAGCTTGTGGTCCATTTGGTCATTATCTCTTTTTCTTTCTTTTGGTGGCTGTCATAGAACTTGGGATAGACAGACACAAGGCCAAATGAATTATTTATTTTTTTCCATTTTCCAACAATTTCATTTGAATTTGTTAGTCTCTGTATAATTTAAAATTTCATACTGTTCTCTGCCATCTTAATGGGTAGAATTCTGCTTTGTATGAAACTTCAGAAAGTTTGGAATTTTTATATAAATATTAAAAATTAAAATATTAGGACTCAGCGAAAAAACCTGAACTTTTTACTGCTGCTTCAATTTACTACTACATTTTAAACTTTTATTGATTAAATATACGTGTATGTATCTTTTGTTTTCCAGTAAAACAATTGATCAAAATGTTATTTAATCTTATGGAATTTCTTGTTTTTCTAACACTATTTTTTTATTGTTTCATCGTCCGCTGTAAATTATGCCATTTAGGGTTTGTCAATTAAAAAAAAAAAAAAAAAAGGAATGGTAAAGGGAAAGCACCAGTAGCTATTGCCAGATTAACTTGGGTTGGTGTCATTGGACGGTCTCAGGTGATGGTATAAATCTCATTGGAATTTTAGTAGAGCTCCAAAAGGCTTAAAATTATTTGAAGAAGATAATTTAAAATGAAAGACTTAAGAAAGTCAGAATATTTTTGTTGCGGTGGTTTTATATGGATAAAGCAAATCCATTGATGTGAATAAATGCCCATTCGGTACAGTTTCAACACACAAATTTACTCATGAACTTTTTATCTTTAACTTGTAACACACTGAATTTTACAAATGATCTATTATATATTTAAATTTATAAATTTTGATAACATTATACACATTTTCACAATAATATCAATAAATTTTTAGAGTTTTTGACTTTGATCTGTAAAATATCGATTTGACACATAGAATGACTTTTGGAATAAAAATTTTCATAAATTTTTAACTTTTTAATGAGTATTTAATTGATCTAATTTTGCAAGTTAAAGTGTTCAATAAAATAAATTTGAAAATTGAAGTATTTAATAGGTGTAATTTTATAAATTGAAATATTTGATGATTAAAATGAAAGTTAATTATGCCACAAGGTTTAAGTAACAAAGCTCAAAGGTGAATTTATACTTTTGGCCAATGATTTTTCAATCACTTGATGTGAATAAAGACCCATTTCGGCTTTCCAAAAAAATGAACAATTTTTTGGTGTTGAAATACCATATTTCACTACAATGAGTGAAATGGGTAAACTTATGTATCTTGCCACCGGAGATGTTCGTGGGTCAATTTGGTTCAATTTAAATATAATAATAAAACTAAACTTAAAGTGGGGGTTTTAAAAAAATTCAAATCAAATCAAACTTTTGATGGCAGTTTGATTTGATTTCGTTTGATTTAACGATTTAGACAATCTAAAAGAAGAGAAATTAAATTTCCTTGTTTAACTAGTTCAGAAGAGAAAAAAAGGATTAACATTGTACCAAATATAGAAAATAAACTAACAGAAGTATGACATAAATACATGATTTAGGTGGCTATTGAAAGTTTTTAATTATATTTATTTTGAATATGGTATTTAATAAGACGTTAATTAATTTATGAATATGTAATTTAAAATTTGAATTTATTTTTATATTTATTACTAAAAAGTTAAATTGCTAACATATAACTTGTATATGATAGATATCTGTGATGCACAAAAACGTTTTAGCAATAGAATTTTCCCGTTTTGAAAACGGAAACGCTTGAAAATGGCTCGACTCGAAAATGTTTCGGGTCCGTTTCCATAAATAGTAGAAATAGGACACCCATTTCCCCTGTATGGATACGTTTCTTCAATTGAAATATATATATATATAAAACAGATTGCAAATTCAAATCAATTTTGATGATTTGCAAATCTAATTTGGAAAATTAATTATATTATATGTAAATCTGATTTGGAAAAGGAATTAAAACAACGTAATTTCATTAAATAATATCGTTTTCATACCTCTCCAAAACTTATTTACATATCTCTCTAAATTCAATTAAAGAATAAGAACAAAATAAGAATCTCAAGAAGCAGTCATAATCAATCAGCGGTTTTTGCAACATAGTTCTCCTTTTTGAAGAGGTTACAGGTATGAATCTTTTTTTTTTTTTTTCAATTTTTTTTACCTGAAGAAATCATAGAAACCCAAAAACAAAAAGCGAGAAAGTAAATCGTAGAAACAAGAGAGTGGAAGCCCAAACATAGAGACAGAGAATGAGAGAGGAAGAGTTTTTTAAAGGTTCAGCCTTGCAATGTTTGAAATTTTAAGAGTTAAACTACTGTAAATAATCTTAATTTTCTTTCCACCATTTGATTTGTTGCTTTTACACCTAGACCATTAGATTTAAAGCTGGTTTAATGACTATTTTCAGATTTTGCATAATAAGTTTTATATTAAAATAATAAAATATATGAGTAATTTTTTCTTTTGATATAATTGTGCCAATCTAATAAAGTCTCATAAATATATTTTGAAGAGACTTAAAAAAAACTAAATTATTAAGTAATTATACTTAATTATTAAGCAATTTTTGTAGATTTTAAATGTTAAAATTACATCTTTTCAAAAAGTATCATATTATTATGTAACTAAAATCGGGAAAAAAAATTATAAAATCTTGCTTATCAAATTTTCAGTTATAGGTATATTCTAAACCGTTTTTTTTTTTTTAATATTAGATTCATATTTAAAAAATTTTTGTACTTCAAAGCTTATGTAAAACTTATTCATTTTAGAATGTCAAATTATACAAATTCAAAACACATAATAAAATGTCTATCACAATTTTTTGAAAATAGCTTTAATTGAAAACTCAAAATTTATTTTTGATTTCTATTAATTTATTTCAATATGAAATTATTTTTTATAATGTCTTATCGTATATTTCATATCATACTTTTATTTTCTGTATGCTAGTAAAAGCCAAAATTTAAAGTGATAGGGATATTTAATTTTTACTTAAATAATAATTATGTGGCAAATGAGTTCTCACTAATCAACTCATTTGAGAAAAAAGTTTATGGAAAAACTATTATAGTAATTAATTATAAACCAAAGTATTTAAATATTAGTGTATTTGATTATAAAAATTTTAATTTCAATCTATTAATTATTTATTGTCAACAATATGTTTATATTTTGATGATTTATTATCATAATTAATTTAATTATTTTTTAAATATTTTAATATTTGTTATTATTTTTTCATAGAAAACATATAGTTTGTCTTCGTGGATTCTTCAAATTCTAGTTTTACTCAAGCAAGTACCACTAGTAGTGTCTCTTTTTCAAAAACTAAGGAGGAAGAATATAACCCTTTATGGAAATATGTGACAAAAATTGAGAAAACTGGAGATGGAGGGGGTAATTGTAAATGGATATGTAATTTTTGCGGTGAAGAAAAGTAAGAGACTTACACTAGGGCAAGGGCTCATCTATAGAAAACCATTGGGAAAGAAACTAGTATTTGTAGAAAGGTAGGGAATGATAGTGTTTCTGAAATAAAAAGAAATGGAGGATGAAGTTGCAATTAGAATTGCTAATTCACAACCTAAACGAGTTCCTTTGCCTGCTATTTCTATTCCTTCCTTATTTATAACAAAATCGAGTGTGAAAGATACTTTAAAGAGGAGAAGAGTTAATGATTCTCCACTTGCTAAAGCTTTTGACATGCAAACTAGAGCTCAATCAGATGTAAAGATTGTTAGGATGTTTTATATTGAAGGTCTACCATTTAATTTTGCTAAAAATCCTTATTATGTGAGTTCTTATTCATTTGCTGCTAATAATGCTTTAGGTGGTTACGTGCCTCTTGATTATAGTAATTTGAGAATTACATTACTTCAGCAAGAAAAGACAAATGTTGAGAGGTTATTAGAACCTAAAAAAATATACTTGGTCAGAAAAGGGTGTTACTGTTGCATGTGATGGATGGAGTGATCCTCAAAGGAGGCATTTGATTAATTTTATGATTATTTCTGAACCTGTCCTTATGTTTGTCAAATCTGTTGATTGTTCTGGTGAAGTGAAAGATGAGCATTTTATTGTTAATTTGATGAAGGAGGTAATTGATGAGATTGGCAATGAAAAAGTGGTATAAATCATTACAAATAATGCACCTAATTGTAAGGTTGTTGGAGAAATCATTGAGGATATGTATCCATATATTTACTGGACTCCTTATGGTACATACTCTTAACCTTGCTTTGAAGAACATATGTGCAACTAAAAATGTGGAAATTAATCAAGACAAGTATGATTTGTGTCATTGGATCACTGAAATTCACGGGGATGCTTTGCAAATCAAGAACTTTATAATGAACCATTTCATGAAACTTGCAATGTATAATCGGTTTAGCACTTTGAAGTTGCTTTCAGTTGCTAACACTCGTTTTCCCTCTATTATTTACGCTTAAAAGATTTAAACTTGTTAGGTGTGCTTTAGAAGCAATGATTATGAGTGAACAATGGTCACAACACCGAAAAGATGACTAAGGCAAAGCTAGATTTGTTCGTGAGAAAATGGTGGTGAGGATTGATGGAAAAATGTTGATTATATTCTTGTTTTTACTGCTCCCATTTATAACATGATTAGAGTTTGTGACATAAACAAGCCATTACTTCATCTGGTTTATGAGTTGTGGGATTCTATGATCGAAAATGTGAGGAAAGTTATTTAAGAGCATGAAGGAAAGCAATCAGATGAGCTTTTTGCTTTTTATTATGTGGTCCATCGGATTCTTGTATGGTTCTAACACACCTTTACTTCAAAAGTTTGCTTTTAGAGCGCTTGGACAACCTACTTCCTCCTTTTATTGTGAAAGGAATTAAAGTACTTATTCCTTCATTCATTGATGTAGAAGGAATAAACTATCTGAAAAATAATTATTTAGTCTTGAGATTTGATGAAAGTATTTAAATAGTCCTGTCTTTTAGACAAATATCCAGAACCTCCTCGGCATTTGCATCCGTCAATATAAGTAGTCCTTTAGTCCAATTTTGAGGGTTTTTCTGTTAAATCATAAAAATATGATAAAATAACCCTAGACAATATCAACTCCCATTGTCGTTTGAACGGGAAGGAAACATAAAATCAGCACCACAAGTTGTAATGATAATATTCAAACGACATACACAAGAAAGATTATTAAATCAATATTTTTTATTTTTTTAAATGAATTTGGAAGAAGTTAAACTTATTTCTACTAATAATAGTTATTATATATCGATCCCTATAGGAAGAATAGGCTAAAGAAGATATACCAAGTACCAGTGGAGGCGCTTTCTCAAATGTGTGGGCATGGCGAAAGTACCGTAAAAAATCCCATCAAAGGCTCTCCATATCCTAGGTAATATATCTAGTTTGTTTCCTTTTGTTTGTTCACTTCCTATTGTGGTTTTCTAGTTAAAGCTCGGTTTCATGTTTTCTAACTGAGGTTTGTTTGGTTGTATCGTGAAACATGGGATATTACAGATGCAATAGCTCAAAAGGATTTTTAGCCCAAAAATAAGTGGAGCAGAACAGATATGATTTAGGGGTATTTTCGTCCTTTCTTTATTATTTAATGAAAAAAATCCTCAAAATTGGATGAAAGGACTATTTAAGTTGACAGATCCAAATGTCAGGGATGCTCTAGATATTCATCTAAAATGCAGGAACTACTGAAATAATGTTATCAAACCTTAGGGACTAAATAATTATTTTTCCTAAATTATCTCCAAAACGTGCAGGAGACTTAGTTTTTATTCATAACAATCTTCGTCTTTTGTTAAGAAATACCTTCCAATATTATGATGAGAGGATAAAACTATGGAACGTTGTTGGAGATGAATTTAGGAGTATGAAAGATGTGAGAGTTCTTTGAGTTTGCCAATCTTTTATTAGATGAACGAGAATTAGAGTCTATATTTTTTTAATGAAGATGTAATTACAAATATGGGGCAAGATAAAAATAATTAAATAGAGTAAATGTTATCAATTTCAATATCTTTTGACATTTTGACATTCAGATGTTTTGTTTTATTTCTTTTATTGAATATAGAAGTTTAGATATTTTTTTTTTGTCTTTTGGATATGATTTATAATGATTTTTTTTTTTGAAACTTCATAATGATATTATTCATCTAAACGTAAAGCTTGCACAATAAAATTTGGTGGGTGGACAGACCACTCCCTCACATATGCTTGGGAATATGTTGCCCGTGCTAACAGGTGAGCCACACCATTCGCAGATCGACATACATGCTCACATTGAACATGAGAGATCTCTTGCAAAAGAGATTTACATTTAGCAATAATTAAATCGAATGAAGAAACATCAGTATAGGATTTGTTCTTGAGAACTTGAATGACCTTTAAAGCATCAGACTCAAAGCACACCCTAAACCATCCTTTCTCTTTGGCCCAACATAGAGCCTTTTTAATACTTAGAGCTTCTACCTTTTTAGCCACAAAACCTCCATGGAGGACCACATTCCTTGTTGCCAAAAAAGTTGCATCACAATTCTGTACCACAAACCCAACCCCAATACAAAAATTACGCAAACTAGTAGCAGCATCTACATTAATTTTAACCTAGCTAGGAGATGGTTTGGACCATCGTGATATAGGACGGCATCCGCGATAAGTACTGAGTGTCCACAGAAATAGAGTTTTGCTGCAGTGCGTGCCATTCATTATAGTTGGAACTAGCTCGGTACCAGACTTGGAGGGGAGAAAGCATCATGCCCTTCCACACTTTATCATTGCAATAATTCCACAGAGACTAGCAAATAAACATGGCCAAAGTTAAATCCAACACACCAACTCTGCTCATTAAAAAAGAAAGCCAAGAAAAGAAATTATTCACAGCAGGGTTACACGAGCCAATAGGAGAGGCCTGCCACACCAGTTGAGCAAAACAACACTGTACAAGGACATGCATAACCCTCTCAGAGTTACCATGTGTGACACCTTAGGCGAATCCCATATCGGCTAAGCACAAGGTGAAAGTGATGTACATAAGGTGTGGAAGCCTTGAGCTACTGAGATGCGTTTTGGGCTGGGGGGTGGTTCCCTGGCCCAGGAACAAAAATCGTGCGGGCCTGGGGCCCAAAATAGACAATATCTCAGTAGGTCTGGGATGTTACAAACTTGGTATCAGAGCCAAGCCTTGTCCCTATGGCTAGTGGTAGGGCAAACCTTAGCGAGGATGCTGAGTCCCTAAAGGGGGGTGTATGTGACAGCTTTGGCGAATCCCACATTGGCTAAGCACAAAGTGGAAGTGATGTACATAAGGTGTGGCAGGCCTTGAGCTACTGAGACGCGTTTTGGGCTGGGAGGTGGTTCCCTGGCCCAGGAACAAAACCGTGTGGGCCTGGGACCCAAAGCGAACAATATCTCAGTAGGCCTAGGATGTTACTGTAACACCCCTTCCCGGTCCACCCGTAGACCCGAATAAACCGAGTCGAGATGTTACAAACTGGTTGACTTTATGTCGTGTTATGCTGATATCATAATGTATATTGAATATAATAGCATGCTGATGTTGTATACAAAAAAAATAATGTAATTTATATTTACAAGACATGATACTAATGTCAAAATGAAATGGGCCCAACTGAGTGCCCTGTACATGCCATAAAAAGGGTAGACAAAGATACATATTAAAATGAGTAGCTACCCTGAAGACTGAGTCTTCTACAGATGAACTGCAGCAGTTGTAAACCGACTCTCTATGGTCCAACCTCAAAACCTGCGAGTTAAACAGGTAACTCGCTGAGCAAATAAAGCTCAGTGGATATCTCAACAGATAAAGAAACAATTAAACACATACATGTATAGAAAGAACCATGTAAACACATATGGCACATATAAGCACACTCATCATGATACTTTCATGATACCTTGATTATCTTTTGTACTGTTTATAATACTGTATAATTCATGAAATGTTATGTCAAGATATCTGTATGGCTCCATAAGTTTATAGTGAAACCGAAGTGATAAGAAAAACTGGATGAATACTGTATGCTTGGCTGCTATGGCCCATATATAATCATATCCACTCAACGGCCTGTAGCCGGAGTATCAAACTGTATGGGGTGCAGATCTGCTATCCTATGTCGCGACATAGCCTTATCTACATGGTTTCTACCTAACCTCAATGGAGCATAATGTTGGTATTGTAAATAATATAACACAACATCATATTAATAGTTCATAACTTCATAATGTTTATTTGATTTCACATCATTTGCATGCTTGCATGTTGTTTTAATACATGATTTAATGTTGTATTTTGGTATTAAGATGATTGGAGGCATATAAGTGAAGCAAAGGAATACAATTGCATTGAAAAAGAAGTCCAAAAGTGCATGAAAACACAAGTCGCGAGCGCGCCTTGCAAGGTCGCCAGCGCGTAAAGCACCAGATGAGAGACAGTGAGTTATCGGGCACAAGTCGCGAGCGCGTACTTGAAAGTCGCGAGCGCAAGAAGTGCCAAATGAGAGACAGTGAGTTCCCAGGCCAAATTCGCGAGCGCGCGATGAAGGTCGCGAGCGCTTACAGGCCAAGGGCCAAGTACGCGAGCGCGCACTTGAAAGTCGCGAGCGCAAGAAGTGCCAAATGAGAGATAGAGAGTTTGCGAGCACAAGTCGCGAGCGCGCACTTGAAAGTCGCGAGCTCGAGATGTGCCAAATAAGAGTCAGAGAGTTTTAGGTGAAAGTCGCGAGAGAGCATTTTAAAGTCGCGAGCGCGAGAAGGCAACGCGAGCTCGTCATGCGATTCGCGAGCGCGCTTCGCGTTTTCCAGCCTGCACAGTCTGTACTCTTTTGGTCATATCTCTCAATATACAACTCTGATTTGGATGATTCAAAATCCCATGTAAAGCTAACACATAGAGGAACAAATAACTCTTCTATGACACTTCTTAATGCCATCATTAAATGGGGTCAAAATCAAGATGAAGTTACTGGTAAAATTTCCAGCAAAACCTGTTTCAGCATAAACTCAATATTCACTTCATTTAGTCACTTCCTCCCCTGTTCTCCCCTGTTTTCTCACCATTACCAGTCCTCCCACACAACATGAAGCAATATATTGTCTCACTAGCAACACACCACACAATTCTCATGCAAAGAAAATGGAAAATAACAAGAGATATCAAACCTTTACTCCAAAAGCTTGAGCTCCTCTTTAACTTCTTTTTTCTACACTCTTTGAACTCCCTTCACCTATAAATAAGAATTCTTATAAATTCTAAAATAATAGCACCAATTGATTCAATTATGAACTTCAAGAAGGTTTACTTACTTGGATAGAAGAAAAATTGAAGTTAAGGCTTAACTACCATTAAAATTGAAAGGAAGGTGGAAGAGGAAAGGAAGAAAATGAAGAAGATGAAGATAAAGATGAAAAATGGGAAAGTGAAATGGGTATGCACGGGTAGGCTCTAAAATATCCATGACTTTGTGTGTAAAAGTTCTAAATGGTACCTCAATTGTAAACAGGCTACAACTTAATACCCAAACTTGATCTTTTAATGCAAATAAATCCTCACCCATATGCTTTGATCTTTTTCTCTCACTCAAGTAACTCCACTTATAAACCCATTCTACCCCAACCGGGTTTGGTTCAACTCGACTCAACTCGAATCCATGCTAAGACTCGACTCGGTAGGATGTCACAATTCTCCCCTCCTAAATAAAAACTTCGTCCTGAAGTTTACCTGTTGTGAACAAATGTGGATACTGTTGTCGCATGGTATCTTCAGATTCCCAAGTTGCTTCTTCTGTCTTATGATTCCTCCAAAGAACTTTTACCAATGCTATCTTCTTGTTCCGTAATTCTTTAATTTCTCTGGCTAAGATCTGAACTGGTTCTTCTTCATAAGTGA